>NC_054395.1:30180687-30193187 GCF_017976425.1 Toxotes jaculatrix | reverse complement strand
AACGAAGCAGAGTCCACCGTCAGGTCAGTTTACTGTGGTGGCTCGGTCGTCGTTAGCAACGGCATCACATGACAGAGAGTGTGTGAAGTGTGTGACTTCCTCTGACAGCTGAGACACAGAGCTGTGAAACCATCGGTTGTGGTGATTTTAGGAGCTGGTTTCATATTTCAGTCAGCGCCCGAGTCATATCAACAATTCCTGCATGTTAGGAAAATCCAGAAAACACACCTTAATGCAGATAAATCACAAGATGATTGACAGCCTGGGACAGCAGAAAGACCCAACCTGTGTCTCCGTCTCCTGATGTCTAATGACGTTGTCTTTCTGTCTGTGTCCCTGGCAGTCTGGAGGAGGAAGTCCTCAGTCTCAGCGCCCGGCTGAATTATCGGATGACGAGGTCGGAGAGCTGTTCCAGCGTCTCGCTGAGGTTCAGCAGGAGAAGTGGATGCTGGAGGAGAAGGTGAGATCCTTCTGTTACCATGACAACCAAGTGTTACGTGTCCTTTCTCTGGCTGTGTCTCCTGACCTGTCAAAGCATCAAAAATGTCCAAAAAGCAGCCGTTCACCATGTCCTGTTTTAGCCGTTCGGTTCTGCTTCAGTTGAGTTTGAATGCGTCGCTTCGTTCCTCGGCTCATCGGTCAGACCAACAGTCACACGCTCAGTGTTTTCACATGCATTATTCATGTTTCCAGGTTCCACTGTGGCCTCAGGGCTGCACGTGTTCAGCTGATCAACAGAAAACCTATGATCGCTTAATATTGCTTCTTGATAAATGCTCAGTATTTACAGGTTACAGCTTCAGAAATGCAGACATGAATTTGCTTTGATTATTTATCAGTTTATTGATTATTTAATATTAAAAGATCTCCACTGTGACTTCTGATTTCATGTTTTATTCATCAGACTAAATGCTCAGTTAATTAAAAACGGATCGATTGATCTGTAAACACGGGCTGTTCTCCATCTTCAGGTGAAACATCTGGAGGTGAGCTGTTCATCGATGGCTGAGGACATCTGCAGGAAGAGCGCCATCATAGAGACGTATGTGATGGACAGCCGCATAGGTAACACACACACACACACACACACACATCAGTTAGCAGAGGTGATGGACACTGCCCCTTTCCTGTGTGTTGGAGCGTCACTGACTCAATAATCCAGATATAATGTTTGACAGCTCTGAGTTTGAGGCGCGGCCGGGTACTGACACTACAGGAAACTCTGCAGTTGTTTGTTTGGTTTTTCTGTTTTTTAATTAGAGACCATGAACCAGAATGTGTTCAGAGATCAGCTCTGCTGCAGTGAACAGCTTTAAAACCAGCAGGTTGGATATCAGCTCTTCAGGTGTGGCTGTGCTTTGGAGTCACGTGGTTTTCATGGGACAGTGACTGTAAAGCATGAGTCCACAGTTTAAAGCTGCAGCTTTCAGAACAGAACGGATCCAGCCTGCATCACCACATCATTTCTCCTCATTCTCCAGCCCGACAGGGTGTTCACGTCAGCTGTTCCCTGCGTGTGTGTGTGTGTGTGTGTGTGTGCGTGTGTGTGTGTGTGTGTGTGTGTGTGTGCGTGTGTGTGTGTGTGTGTGTGCGTGCGTGTGCGTGTGCACGTGTGTGTGTGCGTGTTGTACAGTGACAGTGGATACTGAAGCAGTCAGAGATCCTGTTAGCAGCAGTTAACGTTTGTCATGCTGGTTTAAGAGTGAATGTGTCCATTTTTAATCCTGCCTGCAGAGCCGTGATTGGTCAGTGAGCACGACATCCCACACAACTGTGGCTGTTTGACCAGGCAGACAGGCTCTAATGAAGGACATTGTCCAGCTGCATTATGGGACGTGTAGGATCCACTGTTCCTTTTTAATGTGTCTCTCACACTAATGACTTTAATTAACCTGAAGCTGCTTCAGTCTCTGTGCAGTAATAAAGTCCGACTGCTGGTGAAAGCTCAGATGATCTTTAATCATCAGGCTGAGGAAGAAATCTTTACACGAAACTCTGCACAGTGTGAGGGTCGGTCAGCTGGCTCAGCATGTTGTTAATCTGACTGTGACACTTCATTACAACCACTTCGATGTGCCGCTTCAGTTACCCACACACACACACACACACCCACGCACACACGCAGGTTTCACGTGTCTGTGTTTGGACAGAACAGATGATTTCTTCATTTTTCAGGAACAAACGATCAAAGAAACAAGTGAGAAATAAAGGAGACGCTCTCCATCACTTTCACGAGTGAAAGTGATGGAGAAAGGATTAAATCAGCCTGTGTTTGATTTTACTGGAACACAGAGAGACAGACGTGGACACAGAGAGACAGACGTGGACACAGGAGGGCAGACTGGACACAGGAGGACAGGCAGGACACAGGAGGACAGGCAGGACACAGGAGGACAGGCAGGACACAGGAGGACAGGCTGGACACATTCTCTGTGTTAACAAACCTCAACTCTGTCTCTCTCTCATCTACCTCTGATGATCCACTGCTGCTATATTTAGCTGCTGTACTGTTTTAGCACAGCGATGCTGTGTGTGAGTGTGTGTGTGTGTGTGTGTGTGTGTGTCAGTTAAACACTGTCATTAGAAAAGAAGCAGCATACTGTATAAAACATGTTGAATCTTTCAAACTAAAGCTGCTGCTGCTCTGAGACAGACGTCACATGATGCTCCGTGGAGCCACATGAAGGCGTGTCGCGGCGTGAGCCTGTCAGGTGTGTGCTGTGGCTGTAAAACCATGTGACCTGGTCGGCAGATGGAAGTGAGAACAGGTGCGAGGCTGCAGCAGGCGTCTCCTCAAGTGTCTCCTCAGGTGTCTCCTCAAGTGTCTCCTCAGGTGTTTCCTCAGGTGTCCCCTCAGGTGTCTCCAGGCTGGACGCTGCTGTTTGTTCTATGAAGTGAATGTTTAAAGTCAAAGCTGCGTCTCGACAGGTCAGTCGGAGACACACCATGTGTTGGTGTGGAGGTGTGTTCCTCACCTGCGCTGTGACCAGTTACCCATAACACCCCTCTGCACATTGCTGTGTACGATCCAGCAGAATGAGAGGATTATAAATGCTAACCTGTGGCCGTGAGGCTGCTCTTTACACACCTGAGCAAACGCAGAAGGTGTGAGATGCTCAACACCAGACTCATGTGAAACTCTGTCTCTGTGTGAGACGTGCTGTGCCAACAGTTACCTGTCCTCCCTCGTCCCGTTCCTCTCCCTGCTCTCTGTTCTCTCTGTTTTTCTCTCCTGCTGTTTTCAATTTCATGTTTGACTGGTTTAACTCTCCTCTCTCTCCATCCCGCTCCCATTAACTCTGTAATAATGGTAAATCTAATGGGCAGTAAAACCGAGCCGAGCTGCTTCAGCTGCAGAGTGTGTGTGTATGTGTGTGTGTGTGTGTGTGTGTCTGTGTCTGTGTGTGTGTGTGAGTGTGAGTGTGAGTGTGTCTGTGTCTGTGTCTGTGTGTGTGTGTGTGTGTGTGTGTGAGTGTGAGTGTGAGTGAGTGTGTCTGTGTCTGTGTGTGTGTGTGTGTGTGTGTGTGTGTGTGTGTGTGAGTGTGAGTGTGAGTGTGTGTGTGTCTGTGTGAGTGTGAGTGTGTGTGTGTGTGTGTGTGTGTGTGTGTGAGTGAGTGTGTGTGTGTCTGTGTGTGTGTGAGTGTGTGTGTGTGTCTGTGTCTGTGTGTGTGTGTGTGTGTGTGTGTGTGTGAGAGTGAGTGTGAGTGTGTGTGTGTCTGTGTGTGTGTGTGTCTGTGTGTGTGTGTGTGTCTGTGTGAGTCTGTGTGAGTGTGAGTGTCTGTGTGTGTGTGAGTGTGAGTGTGTGTGTGTGTCTGTGTGTGTGTGTGTGTGTGTGTGTGTGTGTCTGTGTCTGTGTGTGTGTGTGTGAGTGTGAGTGTGTGTGTGTCTGTGTGTGTGTGTGTGTGTGTGTGTGTCTGTGTCTGTGTGTCTGTGTCTGTGTCTGTGTGTGTGTGTGTGTGTGTGTGTGTGTGTGTTTGATACTGCAGCTGTTGTGAGACACACACACACTCAGTCATATACATCCACTGTTCATTTACATGTAGTCAAGCCTTGTCATGAAAACCCGACTGAGCGTGCTACAGTTATTATAACCTGCTGCCCGGTTGCTAGGCAACACTGTTGATCTGCAGTGGGAGGGTCGGTGCCTTGCCTCAGGGCACCTCAGCAGCTCTGCTCGCACTCACAGCTCCACCAGCTGTATGTTGTGGATTTTGATGGAGGAGACTCGGATAACGAGCCACTGGCTGCTCGGGGTGATACCTGTGCGTACCTGTGTACCTGTGTGTACCTGTGCGTACCTGTGCGTACCTGTGTACCTGTGCGTACCTGTGTGTACCTCTGTGTACCTGTGCGTACCTGTGTACCTGTGCGTACCTGTGTACCTGTGTACCTGTGTGTACCTGTGCGTACCTGTGTACCTGTGCGTACCTGTGTACCTGTGCCGCACTGATCCGGATCGACATCGGATCCTTCCCGCGCTGAGCTCTGTGTCGTCACCTCTGAGCTCAGCGAAGGCGTTTGACAGCACACGCGGTGGAAACGAACCGTGGTTAAAACGCCTGCTCTCCATGTTCATCAGCAGCGTGTTCACACCTGGATACAGTGGAACAGTGATGCAGACACCAGCTCACACATCACTGGCAAACACAGTGAAGTGGTGATGCAGAGCTGCAGCAGGTTCAGACCCTGGACACTGGACACTGGACGTGACGTGGACTTTAACCGTTCAGCTTCCAGCTGTTCTCCAGCTGTGTGACACCAGCACGCAGGTGAACAGAGTTACAGGTGTTCAGCTGTTAAATATTTACAGCACACACACTCTGCACAGTCAGCATCCTGCTGCTCTATAGGAGCATACAGCCGTGTGTGTGTGTGTGTGTGTGTGTGTGTACTGCTCCATTAAACCTCGTCTTCTCTGCTGCTGCACGATGTTCTTTTAATCAGCGTCTCCTTTATTTCTCTTTGTTCTTTATTTCTTTTACTTCCATCTGTTTTTTATGTTTTCCTTTTTGCATACGTACGCGAGTGTGTGTGTGTGTGTGTGTGTCTGCAGCAGCAGGTCCGTGATGTCCTCCCTCTGCTTGTGTTTGGACTCCGTGCTGTCTCAGCAGACGTCCCTCTGGCTCTGAGCGGCGTTCAGCGTGGCGTTGACCAGCGGACAGTTTCCTGTCAGCGCTCGGCGAACATCAGATTCATCATCTCGTTACGGCAGGAGGCTCCATCCTTCATGGAAACACGGCGAGCAGGAGGATTCCTGCTGCGGCGGCACAAACCACAGCTACAGTTTCAGACTGGTACTGTATGGCCAGAAGTATGTGGACAGCTGACCGTTGCAGGAGTCCAGTCTCCTGGTTTCAGTCTGTCCAGCAGATCAGGTCTGGCTCACAGCTGCTGTTCCAGATCGTCCCAAAAGTGTTGGAGGGGGCTGAGGTCAGGACTCTCCTCCTCCTCCTCCTCCTCCTCCTCCTCCTCCTCCTCCTGTTGTTGTTGTTGTTGTTGTGTAGCTCAGGTTGTTGGGAGACTCCTCTGCTCTGTGTGTTTGTGTTCGGGCAGGTGTACAGGGTTGTTTTGTCTCACTGCCGTTGCTCTTTGTGTTGTTGAACACTGTTTTTAGCTGTGTCATGTTTCACACTGAAACATCTCACTCCTGTTGGACTGTGATGAGTTGTCATGGTTGTCGCTGATCGCTGTGATGTCACACAGCCCTGTGGTACGCAGGTGTCCAGGGTGGTGGTGGAGGAACAGGTGTGGCCTGACAGAGGGAGCTGCTGAGGCCCAGGTCTCCTGGTGTTGTGGCTGACTCTGAGGGGATGACCGTGTTCTTATTGTCCAGATGTGTGAGCACAGAGTGCAGCCTCGACATGGATGTGGTTCAGATGTCCGTGGTCCCCTCAGGTCCTCTGTCCTCAGAGCTTCTGTCCCACGCAGCGTAAACTGTGATTCCACTGATTCCAGCAGATCTTTACTTCTCGTAACTCGTCTCCTCGTCTCCTCAGACGTGTCGGGCAGTGCGGTCGGAGGTCACGGAGGCTCTCAGGGGGACAGAGGTGGTCTGGGTTCTGTCCTTAGAGACCTGGTCAAACCAGGAGACGAGAATCTCCGAGAGATGAACAAGAAGCTGCAGAACATGTTGGAGGAGCAGCTGACCAAGAACATGCACCTGCAGAAGGTAACACGCACACACACACACACATACACACACGCTCGCACGCACACGTTCGCACACACACACACGCACGCACGCACACACACGCGCGCACACACACGAACGCACACACATACACACACGCTCGCACGCACACGTACGCACACGTTCGCGCACGCACGCACGCACGCACACACACACGAACGCACACATACACACACGCTCGCACGCACACGTTCGCACACACACGCACGCACGCACACACACGCGCGCACACACACGAACGCACACACATACACACACGCTCGCACGCACACGTACGCACACGTTCGCACACGCACGCACACACGCACGCACGCACACACACACGCGCGCACACACACGCACACACACACACGCACACACACACGCGCTCGCACACACGCACGCACACACACGCGCGCGCACGCACGCACACACGCTCATCAGTATATAGACAAACATCCACAGTGTTAAATCAGTGATCAGACCCGACGTGTTGGACGGGTCTAACTACTGAAACCTCCATCACAGCTGCTGTTTCCTCAGTGAAGAATTATTCAATGTGATTGTGTCTCTGCAGGACCTGGAGGTGCTGTCCCAGGAATTAGTCCGTCTCAGTAAAGAGAACAGTGGTGGCAGTGCATCAGGGTCGGGATGAGACCATCGCCTGAATCCATCCGTCCATTCCCTTCCCTCTCACCACTATTGTTCTTCTCAGCTGAATGGTGTGGGCTGGGCTCAGACTAACACCTGGAACCAGCATTTCTTTCTTTCCCATTTGTGACCTAAGACCTGCTGTGGGCTTCGACTACTGTCTGGAGCTGTTACAATTTCATCACTTCATCAGCAGTCTGCCTGCTGGGCTATGACTAAATGCTGGAATTTGTGCAACAGTAAGTTTAAAGGTGAAGTAAAAGAATCTTAAGACCAGAGGGAATAGAAACACGGAAAGCTGGGCTCAGCTTATTTATGAATGTTAATGAATGTACTGTAATTAGACTGCACCACTTTCCCTTTTCGAGTCCTGGCTATAACCTGGAAAACACACTCATTGTTTTTGATGGTTTTTGTCTTGAGATTCTAATGTCTGTTGGGTCCTGGCTATGTTCTGGAACACACAAGCCGGGTGTCTTAACTGTCTGAACTAATTATTGGTTTCTATGTGCAGTAACTCTGTTGTGATCTGGCTATTTCCTGGGCTTCCTGTCTGCAACAAAAAAATGTCCTGGATTGTCTGAGATTCTAATTGTATCTTTAGTTGCGTCTGAAGGTTCGTCCTTCACCTCGGAATCAGACGTTCGACAGAAACTTTTCTTTTGGTCGGAGCTTTCAGCCACATCTCATGACCTTCAGCAGCAGAGGTCATCATGTGACCGACATCACCTGTGCAGATCAGGAGGCGACTGAACCAGTGACACTTCATTACAAATGAGCAAAGAGCAGCTGCTGATGAAGGCCATGAGATGTGGCTGAAAGGTCCAGATAATTAACAAAAAATAATAAGAAGTAATCTTTTTCATGTCAGACTAAACAGCTAAACAACACACACACGTTTTCTGTGTGTGGTGTGTGTGTGTGTGATAACACGCAGAGAATCAACACTGACGAGGATCAGCTGATGTGACCTGCTGTGCTGCCTGACACAGTGAGACCGAGGAACCTGATTGGTCAGTGTCTCATCAGCAGGCCTGATCAGTCGATCATCGGTGCGGCCGCGTGGGTGATCAGGTGATCAGGTGTGTTGGTGATCAGCTGAGCGCACACATCAGTTCAACACGAACTGCACAGTGATGCGTCTGTGATCCTCATCATCACAGACACATCACAGACAGTGATGCGTGTGTGATGATGAGGATCACGTGACGAAGCCGTCACCAGAGTAACGAAGTCTTTGTTTTCTTTTGGTTTTTGCTTTTAAGTGTGTCAGTCGGCCGTGGCTATGTCATGGAGCACTAATGTTTCTCTGTTTACTCTGATGACGTTTTTCGGGCTGTGGCTATTTCCTGGACTACATGCCTGTCACATCTGTCTGACTTACATGTGGAACCTTTGTGTCTTTGGTTGTCTCTTTGGAATTGGAGCTTTGACATCGCAGACACTTTATGAAACTATTTTGCATCCCTCTTTTTATTTATTGCCTGTCTCGGATGAAAATGACTCATGGAAACGTCTCCTGTCTCGTGCGAGGTGTTGAACTGGGCCCGGGCTCGTTGTTCAGAGGTTTTATTCAAAAGACAATTTCATGAATTTCTGGGTTTATTTTGAAGATTTAAAAAAATCATGTAAGTATCATTTTAAATTAAAATATTATTAAATATCAATATTAGAAAAAAAAGCTGGATGTGAGATCACGGAGTCGGGATCATTCGGTTTGAGACGATTCGCTGCTTTATGTCTTTAGTCTTTTCTTCGTGACTCTTGTCCAGCACCTGTTTGGCATCCCCCCCCCCCCCCCCCCTCCCCCTCCCCAGCACGTGACTCAGTTCAAGCTGCGATGCAAAATGGCTCAGCGAAGCTCAACGGTTGTCTGTATCTTTGCTTTAGTTTGGCTTTTGTTCATTCAGCTTTTTATCTCCAGGGCTGTGCCTATGTCTTGGATGACATGAACTGTCCTTTCTCTTGCACTGTTTGGGGACACCAAATGGAGCAGAAAAACAGGTGAAGCTGTCGGCTGTATTTGCTTTTCTGCAACTGAATTCTTTTATATTTTTTCTGTCGGGCCGAGTCTACTTCCTGCTTCAAAGAACATATTGTATTGTTTTGATTCTTTGACTCTGTAAAAATTGAACTTTAACTTTGAAAGTGGATGACAAACACTTCCTGTCTGCTCTGCTCGTCTTTCTTCTCTTGGACTCTGGATTTTTTTTTCCCTTCATGGGCCCTGATTATGTCCTGGATTACACTCGGCTACACTCTGCTATGCCCAGGCTCTGGCTACATTCTGGACTTTGTTCTTGGGGCGGACGTTGTGTTATGCTGTGACATTATTCTCATGCTTCTCTGCTTTGCTGAGTCGACGGTGTGAAGATGAAACCAGTCCAGGAACTGGTCGAGCTGCACTGAAAACTAACTGAGGCGTTCTCTCTCACTGGTTCTGAGTCTGTGCTGCTCTGACTGAGCGGGACCGGTCTATGTGCTGGGCAGTGACTCGGCCTGTTGCTTTGTTTTTGTTTGTAAGTGTTGAAATCTGTACATACGCTGTGATATGACTAATAACTGTAAGAATCAACTGATCTATTTATGAGACTGATGATCATCATGACGCTAATTATTCTAACTACCAGAAAATATAAACTCTGGTGTGGAGACGCTGACGTGTTCCTGGTTGTTTAAATGATCATTCAGAGGTTTGACCTGCAGCGAGTGATTTTCCAGCTTTAATGACGAAAAACGAAGAAAGATTTTCCATGAATTTAATCTGTTTAATGATCAGAATTTATTTTAAAGCATCTCATTTAAAAAAGTTTAACTCAAAGTGAAATAATAATTATAACAAATTAATAAATTTGCCAGTAATTTTTTTTTCTTTTTAAAGTGACTCAAAAAACATTTTCTTTAAATTTTGACTTTATTCCGTTTACTTCTTATTATTCTTGTCGAATTCCATTTATTAATACATCCATGTGTATTTTCTATGAATTGCAAACAAAGTGTGAGAAAAAATCCTATTTTTGTTTCTGTGAAACAGGAAGTTTCAGATCACTGAGGGAAAAACGAGAGGAAGAAGAAGGGAGGGAGATTAGCAGGCGTAGTAAAAGAGAAGGAGAGGTTTGCTAATGAAAGATTGACATGGAGGTGTGTGTGTGTGTGTGTGTGTGTGAGTGTGTGTGTGTGTGTGTGTGTGTGTGTGTGTGTGTGTGTGTGTGTGTGTGTGTGTGTGCGGTCACTGAACCATCTTCAGGGAGGAGACATCATTTCAGTCCTAAAATTTGATAAAAGTTAAATGAAGTTTGGTTCTTTTGTTTTTCTTAATCAGAACTGAAGAAAACGGACTCCACCTCCTCCATCCTACCCACAATCCCCTCTGTTATTGTTGGGTTTTTTGCAGAACTCCTTCTCTTCTCAGAAAAGTTGGGAGATGGAGGTCGAGTTTGGGGCTCTCAGCGGGGAGACGCCGCCTCGTTCAGCACTAATTAGCTGTCCAGCACTTCCTGTCCCACAGAGGAAGACAGATTAGAGAGGTGACCGCGCGCCGCTGACGGGGTCCTCCTTAACGAGATAGCATCTGATTGGCTGGGCTGAGGGTTAATTGAAGGGAAGGAAGCAATGATTTCTTCCAAATGTAGTTTTAATTAAGTGGAGGGCTCAGAGGGAGGCTGTCTGTCTGCGTCCCCACCTGTCTGTCCATCTCTGACCCGTCTCTGACGCTTTGTCTGTGAATCGTCACTGAGTTTGCTCTCTAACTTCGTCGCTCCGCGTTTGGCAGCTTTCTCCACACAAAAAGAAAATGTTAGCGAACATAAACACGACATCATTAATAATCCTGTAAACACATCTCACACCAGGATTCACCTGTCTCTGACCCAGGTGTGTTCGTTTGTTTGGGGAGGGGCAGCTGGTTCAAATCCTGTCTGGAACCTGTCCAATCAGAGAGGGGAGGGAGAGAAAGGGAAGTTAAAGGGCAGAGGAGAGGAGGAGGTGACATGAGACGACAGGAGGGGTCGAGAGGAGGGAAGAGGAGATGGAGGGTCGGGTGAGAGAGAGAGACAGAGAGAGAAAGTTAAAATGAGATGAGGACGGAGGAGAAGAAGAAGAAGAGGTGAAACTGAAGCAGACTGGAGGGGCGGGGTGGGGGGGGGGGGGGGGGGACTCAAAGTTGTTCGTATTGATGGTTTATAACTGATCGATAAAACATCAGTAAATGATCATTTAGACCTGGTCTGAGGGACACCCGGGGACACAAGGGGACAGCCAGACCCGACTGGACCTGAGGAAGATTCAGTTCTAATAATCAAATTAGAATATGATCGTAAATTTGGTGCTGTGGATGTTTCAGGACAGACGTGTGCGAGGACGGGACGATGATGTAACTGGGCTCTTTAATCGCCCCAGGAAACCAGAGGGTTACCACGGCGATCCCAACATGTCTGACAGAGACAGAGAGAGTGGAGGTGGAAGTCGGGTTACAGAGTTTAAAAAATTCACGAGTTTTCTCCTGCAGCAGTCGGCTAAATATAGACTGTGTGCGTGTGTGTGTGTGTGTGTGCGTGCGTGTGCGTGTGTGCGTGTGTGTGTGTGTGTGTGTGCGTGTGTGTGTGTGTGTGTGTGTGTGTGTGTGTGTGATGACAGTAACCGTCACTTTGTCTTCACAACAGAAACTAATAGCGTGTCTGAAAACACCAGAGAAGACAGTAAATGCATCATGAGAGGGGACAGTGAACCTGTCACCAGAGAGGACGTCAGTAAAGGCGTCACCAGACAAGACATTGAAGACAGCATGAGACAGACAGTAAACGCATCGACAGAAAAGGACTATGAATGCATCACTAGAGGGGACAGTAAATGCACCACCACAAGACAGAATAAACCATCAGCTGAGTGGACGGTGAACTCACGCGTCACCAGAGAGGACATTAAACACATCATTGAAACACAGTAAAGACATCAGCAAGGAGGACAGTGAAGGCAACACAACAGAGGAAAGTAGACATAAGAAAACCAGGGAAGACCTGAACGCATCATTAGAGAGTAAACAACTCAGCTGAGAGAACCACAGAGCCTTAACCAGCAGAGACAGTAAACACACCACGAGAGAAGTCAGTGAAGGCATCGTTCAAAGAGAACTGCAAGCAGTGAACACAGTGTCACAGAGGATAGTAAACACATCACAAACAGGACAGTGAACGCATCGTGTGAGAGGACAGTGAGTGCAACTGAGGAGACAGTAAACACATCACCATGTTGTCCTCTCTTGTGTTGTTTTCTGTTGTTGTTTCTTTCACTGAGGCCAAACTTTACACACACACACACACACACACACACACACACTTGGAGCAGTGTGGGCCCCCCAGGGGCCTCAGGGTATTGATTGGACCCTCAGTGTGTGTAATGAGAGCCGCTGCGTTTGCTTTTAGCTTCAGAGTGGGAGGAGAGAGATGTGGCACTGCGGCAAGACACACACACACACACATTAACACACACTCAATAACAACACACACACACGAACAATTACAGCTGTACGCCTTTACACACACACACACACGCACACACACTGAGCGGCGTAGGAGGCTGTAATTGAGGAGGAACAGCCTGAGGTCTGGTTACACCTCCGCTCTGTTTTCTTTTCTTTCTTTACGTAATTTCACTTTCGCTCATTTCTTCTCCTTCACTTTGT
>NC_054395.1:30031939-30180487 GCF_017976425.1 Toxotes jaculatrix | reverse complement strand
GTTTTCCCTCCTGCTGCTTCACTCAGACAAACATGATGTTCGTCTCTCAGAGAATCTTGGATCAGGTTTCACAAAGATCCTGATTCAAAACTGTAAAACGTACAGTGGAACCAGCAGAGACCAGGATCTAAGAGGGTCTGAGGGTTTTAACTGAAACAGAAACGATCGATCGATGATCAATATAATGGCTTCAGATCCTGATCGGTCACACGCGTTTTATCTTGTCCTTTTGTCCAGTCGCTGACCGAGGTGACATCAGTCGGCCGCAGCTGATGTCACGCCGCGTTCTTCTCGTCTCTCCTGCATCAGAACAGCAGACGCTTCGTTCTTGAACGTTCCAGCTGGTGGACAGGACTCGTCCTCATCAGGCCCGACAGAGCGCAGAGACAGTCTGTCGGCTCAGCGAGTCCCTGACTCATCTACAGGTAGATAAGGACGACAGGTGGACTGACGGACACACAGGGGAACATAATGAAGCTGTCCCTGAACGCCTCGCAGACAGATCCTCAGGCTCGGACAGGAGACGGACAACAGCTCATTCAACGATGAGTGAGTCCAGGACGACTGCTGTGCAACACAAAAACACACTACACGTGTTTGTTAGCAGAGACAGTGTGGACACCACACCCTTTAGTCCACTGTCTTCACCGTTTGTCCCACAGATGGACGGAGAGGCAGCGAGGCTCAGGGATCAGGTTACATCAGGAACAAACAGACTGACAGCAGCCTGAACAGGTGGATGGACAGGTAGACAGTGCAGGGAGGACAGATGGACAGGTAGACAGAGCAGGGAGGACAGATGGACAGGTGAAGCGACAGCTAAGACTCAGCACACACACGTGTGATCATGTGGCTGTGGTGTGTGACAGTACAGTGTGACAAAGACAGGATCAGGAGGGCAGACAGGCAGAACCACAGACAGCATCGGGTTTCAGCCGGCCCCCAAAGTTTCCACAGAGAGACAGACGGAGAGGACGACAGGAGCAGACAGACGGGCCCTGTATCCTCTCCCTGTCCTGAAGAGAAATGGACGAGGTGTAGCAACGTGATTTTTTCATTTTGAAATGAACTGAGTTTAATCATCATGAAATAATTTTCCAGTGAATCAGCTGATTAACGAGACGTTCAGATGTGTGTCTCACCGTCCCTCGCTGACCCAGAGCAGCTGAAACCACCGTCCACCTCCGTCTCTCTGAGTCTCTGTCTCTCTTTGATTCTCTCAGCTTCTTCTCTTCACGTCTTAGTGTTTTTATATGGAGTCTGTCTCTGTTTGTCTCTGTCTGTCCCTGTTCTGTCCAGAAAGATTCTCTGGGATTTGTGGGTTATGGACATTTATGTTTGGTGGACATCAGAGATTTTGATGTCCTCAGACAGTGTCAGTCACACTGAATCTGAAAACGTGTCTCATGTCTGTGGGTTCAGATCTGTCTCAGTTATGACTGAGTCCTGACTCATGTTACCTGAGGGACCCCGGTCTCTTTTCTTCGTGGTCCATGTCCCAGTTTTGTCTGAAGTCCTCGTCCTCTGGAGATTCTGAAAACCTTTAAAGAGATCAACCACAGACTCACAGGCCTCACCTGTCACCTGTCACCTGTCACCCGTCACCCGTCACCTGTCACCCTCACCTGGCTGCAGTACTGCTGTTCACCACACAGCGGTTCGACCAATCAGAGGACAGAGTTCAGTATTTAATACACGACCAACATCCGGCTCTCACCTGTGTCACAGTGTTGGATCATGTTGATGTTTGCACTGTTGCGTTGCGTTGAGTTGCGTTGTGTGTGTTGTGTTGTGTGTGTTGCGTTGCGTGGCGTTGTGTGTGTTGTGTTGTGTGTGTTGCGTTGCGTGGCGTTGTGTGTGTTGCGTTGTGTGTGTTGCGTTGCGTTGAGTTGTGTTGTGTGTTTTCAGTGTGACAGATGTGGTGAATTCTTCAGACTGTGAAGATCCAGACCTCACGATCTGGACTCAGGGGCCTCACATGTTCCCTCAGCGCTGTCACATGAGCAGATACACTGCACATACACTGTGTGTGTGTGTGTGTGTGTGTGTGTGTGTGTAACAGTAGCTGGTCAGGCAGGAAGGAAGGCGTTTTGTGTCTCATGCAACTGCAGTCTGATCCTGAGGACGGCAGTTTAATTATAGAACAAGCATGTCAAGGTGTGTGTGTGTGTGTGTGTGTGTGTGTGTGTGCGTGTGTGTGTGTGTGTGTGTGTGTGTGTGTGTGTGTGTGAGGCAGGATTGCGTGAGAAGTAGAAGCCAACTCTTTCAGTCTAATGTAACCCGACCACCCGCTGACCTTCTGTGTGTGTGTGTGTGTTCAGGCACACAGTTGCGTGTCAGTATGCCTGTGAGGACGTGTGTCTGCTGGACTGTGTGATCATGTACAGATATGATGTGTCAGGCGTGTCCCCGCTCTGTGGACCTTCACAGTGAGGACGCTCCGTCCGTCCTGATGTTTGATGGTTCAGACCTGGTTCCACATTTGCTGCCGTCTGTGAGAGTGTGTTTGAATGTTCACACAGGGACTGTGGACGCTGTGGACGCTGTGGACACAGACAGCTGCCTGACCTTCACCCTCACCTCAGTCCTCTCCCGCTCTTTCCTGCGTTACCTTTAAATAAAGGTGAAGTGTTGGAACTTTTCATCAGTGTCTCTGGTCTGTGTGTCTGAGTCCTGAGTCCTGTGTCCTGGTCTGTGTGTCTGAGTCCTGGTCTGTGTGTCTGCGTCCTGTGTCCTGTGTCCTGGTCTGTGTGTCTGAGTCCTGGTCTGTGTGTCTGCGTCCTGTGTCCTGTGTCCTGGTCTGTGTGTCTGTGTCCTGGTCTGTGTGTCTGAGTCCTGTGTCCTGTGTCCTGTGTCCTGTGTCCTGTGTCCTGGTCTGGCTCATCAGCTGGGTCTGACAGACCAGGATCTGGTCCTTAGCAGCAGCGTGCTATCTATGTTAGCATTTAGCTCAGAGTAGAGCTCTCGGGGCCGTTCTCAGGCCTGAGGACCTCGGATCCCGTCTCCTGACAGTCGTTGGATCATCCAGTCGGGTTCTCGGCTCTCAGCTCCGCACGGCGTGATATTTAGAGGAAGAGTCGGGGAACGAGAGAATTTTGTATAAACAGAGACGTTCAGTGACTCTGTGACCTGACGACCTCGCACTGCTCCTCAGCAGCATCTGTTTGTCAGTGTGTGGAGAAGAGGATGAAATCACTCCTCCTCCTCCTCCTCCTCACTCCTCCTCTGCACTCTCCTCCTTTTTACTCCTCCTCCACTCTGCACTGACGGGGTTTATGTTTCCTGCTCTCAGGGTGTGTTTGCTGTCTGCAGTCAGACTGTCCCAGAGGGGTGGAGACTTCCAGCAGTTGAATTTTAGCAGCTTCTGTTTTCACACAGTGTCAGCCTCGGAGGACTCCTCCTCCTTCTTCCTCCTCCTCCTCCTTCTTCCTCTTTCCTCTTCACTTCCTCTTGTTTATCCACTTCTCCTCTCTTCCTCCTCTCCTCCTCCTCTCCCTCACTCTCTCCTTCCTTCTATCGATCCAAACCTTTCATTCCTCTTCCTTTTCACTTCCTCTTGCCTTTCTCCATCTGTCTCCCTCTTTCCACTTCATTGTGTGCATCTCTCTTGGTTCCTCCATCCTACATCTTCCTCTTCCTTGCTCCCTCTTTCCTCCCCTCCTCCCTGCCTCCCCCTCTCCTTCACTCCCTCCTCCTTTTAAATGCATAAATATAGACCTACACATAGTAAAACTCCTCTTCCTCCTCCCCTGTTTCCACTTACTGTGTTTTTCTGCTTCTCTCAGTCAATATATTCTCTCTCTCTCTCTCTCTCTCTCTCTCTCTCTCTCTCTCTCTCTCTATCAATCCATATCTTCCGTCTCCACTCCCTCTTTCAGCTTTTAAATGCAGAACTTTGTGTCTGAGTTTGGCTCATTCTGTGTGAGTGTCTCATCCATCATGCATGAGTGTTAAATTATAAACTCTGGGTCACTGCGCCACCCTCAGCGAACATCCTCTGCTTCTGAGAGAGAGACACAGGCAGACAGAGAGAGAGAGGGAGAGAGAGTGAGCAGTAGATGGGTATCGGGTCTCGATGTTATCGGGGAACACTGAAGCTGTTCGTCCTCCGTCTCTCCGTCTCTCTGCAGCACAGTTCATTCTGTCGTCCTGCAGCTTCTCTCTGTCGTATCCTGAGCTCCACCTCACAGAGCTTCATCGTGGATGGAGTGCTGGGTTCAGTGTTGGATCTGATCCTACAGAGACCCTGAAGCTCAGAGAGTTCATATATTTTTTTATCTTGTTCTCACAAGTAGCAGATGAAAATGTAAATGTGTAGTTCAGGATCCAGCGTCTGATCAGAATCCTTTCAGATCCCTGAAATCATTTGTAAGAAACTAAAGTTTGTGGTCGGTTGAGGAAGCAGCGTGAGTTGATCTGTAAATATCACGTGATCGTCTCACTGTGTCCTGTGTCCTGTATGTGACGCATCAGTTCGACTTCAGAGAAGCAAATATTTGGTTTTTAGTTTTTCACTGGATGTTTTCCTTGTTTCTTTTCTCAGATCTTTGAGACTGAAACCGTCCTCAGACAGGACAGAGAGTTCGAACGCACAGAGACACAGAGACACATTAACCAGGTTCACTCTGACGTGTCTGCAGGATCAGAGGAAAAGCAGGACACTGAACCGACCTTTGGACACAGGTAGGTGTTGGTCCTCTGATCCGGTTCCTCTGAATGTGAAGCAGCACCTGGCACTCAGGTGTGGTCGGGCACCGCTAAGCTAATCCAGGCTAACCTCTGCAGAACTATTTACACCTCGGCATCAAACATTTATCAGGAGCGAACTTATAAATGAGACATGAAACAAACCCTTTACTGCTGGATACACGTTACGTTAAAACCAGTGTTCAGCGTTTATGGGTCCAGGTCCACAGCAGAGACCTCTGTCCAAAAGCTACGCTCTGATTGTCCTGTCTCCCGTCTGACCGGTCGGTGTTTGTCCTGTGGGCTGGACACAGGATGATGCTTTTCATACTCACTGCTGCTTTTTAATGTCCAGAGTAAAATAAGCTTCACTTCATACATCATCATTACTTTATATACTTCAGCACAGTCTGGGACGTTATTAGTTTTTCACTCTGGAGGCTCCAGACCAGACTATTGGACGGGGAGGACGAGGACGATATTAGAGATTGCGATTGAACAGGGATGACGGAGCGAAGCGGTGAAGTGTTTGTTGATGAGATGAGTTTTAAACTTGTGACTGATGACGGGTAGTGACTCGCAGGTGGTTTGATGAAAAAGCCAAATGTTCGTCTTCTATCTGACGGCGTTAAAACCTGCTGCTGTGAGGATCCAAACACCAGAGTCTCAGAGTCAGTGACGAGGTCACGGCTCTGGTTCTCTGGGGAATAAGAGTGGAGCTGCACAGGTTTGCTGTTCCACAGAGCCGGGACGTCCTGGACGTCTTGTTTAGGAACATTCAGGGACCGATTCACTGATTCAGGAGGGACAGTGATGGTGGGATGACGGCAGCAGCTGATAGGAAGGGACTGAGATGTCTGACTGGGGGGGGGGGGGGGGGGGGGGGGTTCAGAGCAGGGTGGAGGTGAAGGAGGTGAAGGATGCCAGAGAGGAGGGACAGAGGGCTGATGTCCCTGCAGGGATGGGACCAGCTCAGCCATCTATCCGTCAGAGCTCCCATCAGCTTCACGGCAGCTGTTCTGCTTCAGTTTTGTAAAAAGCGTCTGAGATGGAAACAAAAAATAAACAGCAGCTTCGTTCACTCGGAAAGTTTCCATCGAAATTTACAAACTGAATTTACAGAAAATGGACAAAAGAAAATGTGAATGAAGAAATCAAACTGTAAGTTTGTGAGAAACGTTTTGAAACGTGATGAGTAGTTGATGGTTAACCAGCAGTTAACCCACGGTCAGGTTAGTTTGACGGGTCAGTTACCAGGTCCTGAATCCTGCAGACTCGGTCTGACTCTGGTCTCCGCTCAGTGAACTCTGAGGACGTCTGGGAGTTCCCTGTTTGTCTGGGAAATGTCAGTCCACTCCACTGCTGTCTATATATAGACACTACACACTCACACACACACTCACACACTCACACACACACACACACACTCACACACTCACACACACACACACACACTCACACACACACTCACACACTCACACACACACACACACACACACACACACACTCGGGGGAATATCGTCGTTCATGTGTGTGTGTTCGTCTCTCCTCCCTTCTTCTTTCTCTGGATTCCTCCTGTTTTTCATTTTCTGTCCTTCCCTCCTTCCTCCCAGACTGCACTGGGCCGCTCTGAATTATTAATGAGGTCTCACACACCCTCACACACACACACACACACTCACACACACACACAGTCAGTGTGTCTCTTCTTACGATCAATACACCCACAAAAAGCCTTTCCTCTGACCCTCCCTCCACTTCTTCTTCTTCTTCTTTTACTTCTCTTCTTTCCTCCTGAAACATCATGGATGGAAAGACCTATTCTACTCTATTCTGTTCTATTCTATTCTATTCTATTCTATTCTGTTCTATTCTTCCTGTTCTGACTTGTATTTTGGTAAATGGTTGTTTCTACAGTACGTCTTTTATCCAAAGCACTTTGCCTCTGATTCCTCCCCTGTTCACACACACACACAGTCACACACAGACACACACACACACACAGTCACACACACACACACACACACAGTCACACACACACACACACAGTCACACACACACACACACACACACGGTCTGACCATCGGGGGTAATTTGGGGTGGGGGGGTGGGGGGGTTCCTCAGTGAGGGACTTTATTGCGTTTCACCTGTTTGGTCATGAGAAACACACGGAAACTCAAACTAATCTGATATTAATGGAAACCTCTAGTGTGTGTGTCTGTGTGTGTGTGTCTGTGTCTGTGTGTGTGTGTGTGTGTGTGACTGTGGTGTGTGTGTTACCTGGGGGAATGCAGGAGGAATGGGGAGACTTTTTTCCTTTGCTCTGTGTGTGTGTGTGTGTGTGTGTGTGTGTGTGTGTGTGTGTGTGTGTGTGTGTGTGTGTGTGTGTGTGTGTGTGTGTGTGTGTGTGTGTGTGTTGGTGTTTCCCGTATTCCCAATACCGTATAAATGAGTTAACACAATTACAGCTCAGTCTTCAGCACAAGACAAGAAAATACATTGAGAGACAGAGAGACAGAGACACAGAGACAGAGAGACAGAGACAGAGAGACAGAGACAGAGACAGAGAGACAGAGACACAGAGACAGAGAGACAGAGACAGAGAGACAGACAGAGAGACAGTTGACACATCTTTAAACAGGTTTTATTTCTAAATGTCTTCACTGAGGTGAAAACACAAACAGGTTCGTGTTCAAACTGTTTTCAAACTGATCTGATAAAGAGACTGGGATCAAAACATCATGTGATCATTTATTAATCATTTATTCATCATTTATTCATTATTTATTAATCATTTGGTTCAAAGTAAAACCACAAAGGTTTAAGATTTTGTTTTAGAAAAATCTTGTAGAGTCCGTGTCTCCTCTCTGTCTCCTCTCAGTGTCTCCTCTGTGTCTCCTCTCAGTGTCTCCTCTCAGTGTCTCCTCAGTGTCTCCTCAGTGTCTCCTCTCTGTCTCCTCTCAGTGTCTCCTCTCAGTGTCTCCTCAGTGTCTCCTCTCAGTGTCTCCTCAGTGTCTCCTCTCAGTGTCTCCTCTCAGTGTCTCCTCAGTGTCTCCTCTCTGTGTCTCCTCTCAGTGTCTCCTCTCTGTGTCTCCTCAGTGTCTTCTCCCTGTGTCTCCAACCAGAGCTGAAGCTTGACAGTAAAATATTTTCACCACTCACATTAAACATCAATTGTTCAGCTGTTGTTACACTGCTGTGTGTGTGTGTGTGTGTGTGTGTGTGTGTGTGTGTGTGTGTGTGTGTGTGTGTGTGTGTGTGTGTGTGTGTGTGTGTGTGTGTGTGTGTTTTGTCTGACTAAGTGGTTGAGCTGATTGTGTTTCTTTCACGTGTCTGAAGGAACAAATGAAACCTGACCTCTGACCTCTGACCTCTGACAGTGTGAGTTTCACACACAGAACTTTTGTGTTCAGACTCAAATTAAAACTTCCTCCATGTTGAAAATGACATGAATAAAATGCATCTGTCAGTTAAAACAGAACATTTTATGATAAAATCATCATCTTTCAGGGAAAAAAACTTTTAATGAGAAAATAGTTCAAATGAAAATAATCGGATAGTTTTATCAGGAAAAAATCGGTAGAATGCAAAATAAGGTTGTTTTAAAAATATATTTCTTTCTTTCTTCTTGATCTTTTGAGAAGAAATAAATCATTTCACATGGAAACAGTATTTTACAGTGTCTCTCAGTGGGGGGGGGGGGGGCTCCCTCACCCTCACCCTCACCCTCACCCTCACCCTCACCCTCGGGCAGAGAGAAACGTGTGTTGGTCGAACGTCTCACCGTGAGACGATTTGCTCAGCCAGGACAGTCTGACCCTCGTCTCTGTCACACACTCACAGGCGACGAGTCCGTCTTGATTCCTTGAAACTTTCCTGAACAGTGTCCCAGAAACAGGACACGTTATTCACCTGCTGCTTCACAGGAACGATCTCTGTCCATCAAAGATCGTTTTCTGAATCACGTTTATTAACGTTATCATGTGAAGATTCCTGCTCTCTCCACGTTTCCCTCTGTCTCTCTATCGCTCTCTCTCTTCTCCTAAAATGAAACTCCCATCAGTCTGTTTAATGTGGAGCAGTGTGTGTGTGTGTGTGTGTGTGTTGTGTGTGTGTGTGTGTGTGTGTGTACAGAGAGAAAAAGGAGGGACGAAGAAGAGAGCAAGAGGAGAGAGAGAAATGACAACGAACAGAGTGAGAGAGAGAGAGTCAGAAAAGGGAGAAGGAGGGGAGGGTTGAGCAAGCAAATGGGAAGAGGTGGAGCCGGAGAGAGAGAGAGAGCGAGTGAGCGAGCATGTGTGTGTGTGTGTGAGACAGAGTGAGAGAGGAGGGATGACAGGAGATGTGGTTGTTGCCGCGGCAGCAGTGCAGGACAGATCTGAGACAGTAAAACAACACTGTCCCTCCTCCTTCTTCTTCTTTTATTATTATTCCTGCATCACTCCTTCCTGTTTCCACCTGGCAAACCTGCCTCTGCTTCCTCACCTTCATCACCATCGCCATCCTCATCATCATCAGCTGTGGTAAGTAGGATGAAAACTGCTCCAGATACACGGCTACTGCTGAGAATAGAATGAGAAGGGGAGAGTGGTCCAGTGGAGAACGAGAGCAGGGGACGGGACGGAGGGGTGGAGAGAGGGGGAAGAGTTCGGAGAGAGGAGAAGAAAATAGAATCAGGGTAGAAAACTTGGAATAGAGACAAATCGAGAAAAGTCAGAAAGAAAGAAAGAAGAAAGAAGGATGACAATAGAAAAGGAAAGGGAAGAAAGGAAGAATTAGAACAGCAGCACAAGGAAAGCAGAAAGGAAGAGTAGAATAGAAAAGAGTAGAAGAGAAAAGAAGAATAAAAAAGAGTAGAACAGAAAAGAGTAAAATAGAAGAGAATAAAGAGCTGAGAGTGGACGCAGCAATTCAGGACAGAAAACCAGAAAAACAATAGAATAACAGGGAGAAGAGGAATAAACAAAAATAGATGATGAGTGTGCGTGTGAGTGTGTGTGTTTGTGTGTTTGTGTGTGTCTGTGTGCACGTGTGTGTGTGTGTGTGTGTGTGTGTGCATGAGTGTGTTGACGTTGACGTAATCCAGCTGTATGAATTAGTGATGAAGTTCTGTGTGTTTGCTATTAACGGTGGTTAGCATTCAGACACACACACACACACACACACACACACACACACACACACACACACACACACACACACACACACACACACAGTGTGCTCATTAATATTCACACACCTTCTGCTCTGTAGTTGTGTAAACGCAGCCAAACCTTATTCCATGTTCATGTCATTTACGTGTTAAAGTCGTGTTGAAGCATTCAGCTGATGCAGAGTCAGTAGTTTCCACGTCGTGTCGAGTCGTGTCGAGTCGTGACGGGTGTCGCATGATTGCATGACTTTTGTGTCCACCCTCTGCCGTCCGTCCATCCGTCCTCTGTCCTCTGGCTCTCAGCTCTGAGCCCTTTGGTTCCTCACACACATCAAACAGCTGCTCGCTGTGGTTTCTGTGACTTTGTTGGGGACTATTTTCAGCGGCGGATGAATCCATGTTTGGTTAGTGGCAGCAGGACGGTGTGTGTGTGTGTGTGTAGATGGTGATGAAGGATCATGTGACCCAGTGTAACAGTGTTTGGAAACAGTGGAGCTCTGTGGCTCAGAGGGATCAGAGACCTGTTAGCAGATGGTCTGTGATGGTTCGGGTCCGTACACAGGATCCAGGGACTGGAAGACAGGCTGCACTTTACATCACATGTCAAACAATACCAACCGAGCACAGCCAGCCACTGCCCAGGGGCCTTCGACCCTCAGGGGCCCCAAAAACCCCAGGTTCCCTCTGCTCTCACTCTGTCTGAGAAATCTGGAAAATCCAGGTTTATTTCAGCGTCTTCCGTCTGGTGTCATGACCTGATCGTCCATCATTGGTTTAAAGACCATTGTCAATGACGGATTGGTGACAGATACATTGCGTTTCCTGCGACTGCTTCACAATAAAAGTCCTCCTTTATTTGTCCAGTTGACATGTTTTAATGTAAAATTACTTTGATACATCACCACACTGTGTCCCCCGTCCCCACAGTCACAGAGTCACAGGCACACACAGCTCCAGGACCAGGACTTTCCCTGATCTGAACCAGATGACGTGAGAGTCTGAACAGAACCAGAATCAGTTTCAGTGAAGGTGGATGTTGAACTGAGAGATTTAGGAGGATGACTGAATGATTTCCTCATCGTGTTAAAATAATCCAGTCATTGTTAGTTTTATATAAATGATCAGATTTAACTTTATTTTCTGCTTCATTCTGTTTTTCTACTTTAATGTTTTCTATCATTTCCTGTTTGAATCGTGATCGTTTGTGTTTGTACTGAACTCTGGACTGTGTGTGTGTGTGTGTCTGTGTGTGTCTGTGTGTGTGTGTCTGTGTGTGTGTGTGTCTGCTTCAGTGAAGTGCTGCTCAGTGATGGTCGTCTAATGGTTTCACACAAACACTCAGACTGACCGCCCATGTGCTGCTCTTCATCACTGTGTGTGTGTGTGTGTGTGTGTGTCTGTGTGTGTGTGTGTGTCTGTGTGTCTGTCTGTGTGTGTGTGTCTGTGTGTCTGTGTGTGTGTCTGTGTGTGTGTGTGTGTGTCTGTCTGTGTGTGTGTGTGTGTGTCTGTGTGTCTGTGTGTGTGTGTGTGTGTGTGTGTCTACATCAGTTTCCACTCCAGCAGAAACTCCTGTTACTTACTTCAGCCTGAGCGACAGCGCTCATCCAGCACGTTTTTCAGTTTAAAGGAGCAGTCCAAGTTTTTGGAAGCCCTCTTGTCTCTGTCCTCAGAGGTTGGAGACAACTGTCTCCACACAGAGACCAGACCGGAGAGCAGAACACCAGTAGAATCCTGAGAAATAACAGATTTGATCCAGAATTTTTTAAACGTCAGAGTTCGTCAGCGTCTCTGAGGCCACACGCTGTTCTGCTGCCAGCAGGTGGCGCTTCGACTCAAATGACCTACGACCTCTGTATTAATACAGTGACAGACAGCGACATAGTAAAGGAAGAACCTGAATAAATGAGTGGAGAAACATAACGAACGCAGTCGGTGAACAGGGTCAGAGACCGAGATTCTCCCTGAGACACTGCAGGACGTGATCAGACTGTCAGCGGCAACAGTCCGTCCACAGAGGGACGTTACAGCCGGACAGCAGAGCAGAGGTCCTGCTCCACACAGATCAGTGAGTCGTCCCTCACCTTGTTGTCCCTGAGTGGACGAGTGCAGGCCTGAACCCTGGACCCTACATTGAGGGGATCCAAGGACTCTGTTAGACTGTGGGGGGACTTTGAGTCCACTCGTCCCCCAAGACTTAGTGATCACTGCAGATCAGTACAAAGCTGCTCTGAGTGGTCACCTTTGTCCCATCATGAACCATGTCTGTCCTGATGGGAGGGGACGAATGTGCCCCCCCACAGGGCAGGAGGAGGTCACTGACGCAGTGATTCGTGAAAAAAGTCTTAATCAATAAAATCAGCTGTGAGAAAAACCAGAGGAAAAGGAGAGAAACAATATAGAGAAACAGGACGAGCGTCTCTGTCCGACTTCCTGCGATCGAAGCGCCCCGCGTCCTCCTTATCGATCAGTAATCAGAAACATGTTTTCTGCTCCATTGATCAGTGATTGGAGACATGTTGTCCTGTTATTGACTGGATCACGTACAGTGGAGCGGAGACAGCGGGGCTTGATTTCATTTACAGAAACATCTGTCACATCAGCAGCAGATCAGGTTCAGTCCTTTATGAAGTGCAGTGTATCTGTCACGTTCAGAGCCACAGGATTCTGATGCTGATGATCATTGGATTTATCTGGACTATAATATATAATTACCAAAACCATGTCTGAGATAAATCCACTGACCAAAGAGGAACCTGACTAAATGTGGACGGACTGAGGGGAGATCTCAGCGTCCTCCATTTAAACATCTACGTCCAACACATTTCTCAGGATAAGCATCAACAGTGTGAGTGTAAAGTTACAGTTTGGATTAAAAAGTCAAAATTATGAGAATAAAATGATAAATGAGGAAAAGCCAGCATGAGCAGAACGCTGTAACGATTGCTGATTAACTGATCGGCAGAAGAATAATCTGTTGATTTTTCTGTTTTCTCAGTAAAGTGAATTTCTTTTGGACAGTGAACACAGATAAACAGCTTTTAATAAATAAATAACGTAGACGTGTTTGTTATGACAGTTAAGCCTTACACCCTGAAACGTTTCAGCACCGTTTCATTTCCTCCATAATATTTTAACAGAAACCACTTTAAAATATTTCTCAGTTGTCCACCTGAGGACAGCATGTTTGATTGGACAGCTGATCCTGATCCTCTAACAGAGACATGGGACACCCTGCCTATCACAGTATTCACTGAGGCTCCATCTGTTGACTCCAGCTCATTCATGTCATTGTCCCAGTCCAGGAATGAAGGCGGCTAACAGAACAGAGCTAACAGAGCTAACAGAGCTAACAGAACAGAGCTAACAGAGCTAACAGAGCTAACAGAACAGAGCTAACAGAGCTAACAGAGCTAACAGAACAGAGCTAACAGAGCTAACAGAACAGAACAGAACAGAACAGAGCTAACAGAACAGAACAGAACAGAAAAGAACAGAACAGAGCTAACAGAGCTAACAGAGCTAACAGAACAGAGCTAACAGAACAGAGCTAACAGAGCTAACAGAACAGAGCTAACAGAGCTAACAGAGCTAACAGAACAGAGCTAACAGAGCTAACAGAACAGAACAGAACAGAGCTAACAGAACAGAACAGAACAGAACAGAACAGTCCTTCAGATGGAGGAAAACTTCTGCCCGGTTAGTTTGAAGCTTTTCAGCAGAGCAGATGAAGCAGTGACTGATGGTGAAATGAAGACATGAGCAGAGTTTATTGTGCAGACTGGATGGAAAAGAAAGCTGCTGTGTGATGAGAGCAGGTTGTATGGAGACTGAACTGTGATGATTTTAATATTTAACCTTCAGCTTTGCTTCTGTCCGTTCAGCCGCTGAGGCTCTGGCTGCTGTTTGTTAAACACGTTGGTTCCTGAACAGGCTGAGGACAGGAAATCCACTGACTCAGGTTCAGCTCTCGTGCAGTAATAACCATAAAACCAGCAGCCGTCCCATTACCGGAAGCTTCCGGGGTCGAGGCCACAGAAGCCGCTGCTGAGCGAAATGCTGATCCCAGATCTGCGGCTGTGGATAAAAAGCATCGTGTGGACGCTGTAATCTACCTCATGTCTGTCAGCAGGGAATCCCACAGAGAGGACGGACAGACTGAGGACAGATCTGGGACTACAGGGACACTGTGGACTAAAACTGCTGCTCACACTACGACTTTAAAATATTTCACAGAAAGTCGAACAGTCTGAAGACACGATGTGAATGTGTGTGTGTGTGTGTTTGTTTTCATGTGTGCGTTCATACGTGTGTCTTTGTGGTGGACTGTATGTGCTTAGTGGTAACTGAGGCAGTGCAGCTGAACTAAACCAGTCAGGCTGAAAGTTTCATTCATAATTCATCCACACACACACACACACTTTAATGAGGCAGGACAGGTGTGTGTGTGTGTGTGTGTGTGCAGACGTTACACCTGTGTAACTGCAGGTTGTGGGCGGAGCTTTGGCTTCAGAGGTGAACATGTTGAGCTTGAACAGTCTGAACTGACACTCGTGTATTTTAACCAGTGAATCCAAACACAAGCAGAGGAATTTAGCTTAAATGTACTGAACCTCAGAATAATTCAGCTGGATCATGTGTGAGAGACGTCGTGTTGATGTGTAATTACACATCAGAGCAGATGAAAAGTCGGAGACGGGGACAGGGACGGGGACGGGGACGGTGACGGTGACAGGGACGGGGACGGAGCCTCGGGGATGAACAGGTTCATCTTCCTGAAGCAGACTCTGTGATTCAAACCAAACCTGAGGATGGAAAAGTTTTATTGCTCCCTTTGTGGACTTTATGCAATAAACCTGCAACAATAACTTTCCATGTGACGAAGAGCAGCTTCACAGGAAGCTTTAGTGCGGCTGCTTTATTGAATGAAGAACGCAAAGGGAGGAATAAAGAGACGGACGGCTGTGTGTTTCCTCCGCAGACTGAGGACGCTCTGCACGTCAGATCATAAAAAACTGCTTTAATAACCTGCAGCTTTATATCGAACACATGAACACGTGAACACATGAACACATGAACACGGATCCAGCTACATGTGTCTGTCTGAGGCAGGAAGCAGAGGATGGACGGAGGATGGATGGAGAACTAAAGAACTAAGAGAATGTTTTATATCCTGATCTGTTCCTCTCTGTGTCCTTTCTCCTGACTCCTCTTTTCCTTCCCTCCATGGTTTCCTCTTCTTCCTCTGCTCACTTCCTTCTCTCCTGTCATCATCACCCCCACAAACAACCATTCCTCTTTTTTCTTCTTTCCACTTTGCACCTTTCCTCCATCCTTCCTTTTTTCCTTTTCTTATCTACCATCTGTCCTTTCCCCCTGACATCTAGATTTCTCTTCCTTTCCCATCCCTCCATTTTCCTTCTCCCAGTTACTTTTTTCCCTACTATACCTCCTCTCTCCTCTCATTTTCTTCCACCCACTCTCCTCCTTTCCTCCTGTTCTTTTCTCTCATCTGTCCTGTTTTACTCGTCGTTTTACCCGTCTTTATTTTAGCCTTTCTCCTTTGCCCTCCTCTCTAATCCTCCTTTCCTTCCCTCACATCTTCTTCATTCTTCTCTTTATTCCTTCATTTAACAATTCTTCCTCCTCCTGTTTCCTCCCCTCTCCTCGTTTCCTCTCCTCCCCTCTCCTCCCCCCTCCTCTCCTGGTTTGTCTCTCACTCTCTGTCTCTCTTCTGTTTGTGTGTTTTCTGACAGGACAGCCATACATGGACATGAAGTAAGGCCCGCCTGACGCCGCCTGTCTCTCCACCACCACAGGCTTCAAGAGGAGAGAGAGAGAGAGAGAGAGAGAGAGAGAGAGAGAGAAACAGGGAGATAAAGGAAAAACAGGGAGGACACAAGCAAAACAAAGGCAGAGAGAGGGAGAGGGAGGCTGCAGATCCATAATCTCCACAGCAGAGAAACACTTAGAGGGAGGGAGGCAACACAGGCGATTCTGTCTATCTTGCAACTTCAGGGACCATCATCACAATTTAATAAGAATTTGAAAGGCTGCGGCGCTGCAACAAATCTGTCTTCAGAGGGAGAGAGGGCGGGCGAGAGAGCCAGAGTCAAACAGAGAGAGGCAGAGAGAGAGAGAGAGAGAGAGAGAGAGAGAGAGAGAGAGAGAGAGAGGAAGCAGAGAGGTGGAGGCCAGACACACAAGCTTTAACACTGTCCTGCCGGGAACGTAATAAAAGGCAGGTTCACAGATTCTGTCCTGGTCTGAGACGCCTCAGGTGTCAGGACGTCCTCCTGTTCTTCTGTGGAACCACCAGCTGCTCAAACACTGAAGCTGTCTCATCTAAAAATTTAAAAAAGGAACATTTCAGCTCGTTCCTGAGGCTGCTCTCACTTTCCTTTCTTTAAAGAATCGTTTGTATTTTGGAGAGCAACAGGAAGGCTGCAGGCCACTTCCTGTCAGATGCCAAGGCTTTCCCGCTCCTTCACGTCGCTCTTTTCATGGCTTGACACCTAACTGCCACCTGACCCCTCCCTCCGCCCCTCCTCCTCCCCCCTTCGTCGCCCCTCAACATGTCCGACCGCCTCCTGTCCCGCTGTCCCGCGCGCTCGAGGGAATCAGGGCAGGTAAAGAAGTGAGCGAAGCTTTAGTTAAGGAACTTACGTGGGATTCATAAGCTCCGCCCTCTCCGGGGAACGCACCAGACTCTTGACAGGTGGGACGCTCTGATGCAAGATGGCGGCCGGCGTGGCGACGTGGCTGCCGTTTGCACGGGCGGCGGCGGTGGGCTGGCTGCCGCTGGCCAAGAAGACGATGCCCAAACCTCCAGTGGACAACTCGTCCAGATCTGATGAGATCCTGTACGTGAACGTCAGCGGCGTCAGGTTTCAGGTGGGTGCTGCTGTCTACTGAGCATGCTCCAAAACGCTGACTGCGTTCCTGTGCAGCAGCAGAGTTTAGAGGAAGCTCTGACTTTTCTGTGATGGAGAAGCTGAGGGGAGGAGAGCAGGTGATGGACGAGTGTGTCTGTCTATCAGCTTATCTTTCCCCTCACAACACAAAGGTCCCTGAGCTTCTCTCCTGTTTCCTCTGGGTGTAAATTAAACAGATTGGTTCAGTATGAACAGAGATCAGAGACCTTGTTAATCAAACCCACAGTTTTCTACATGAACAGTGTGACTGCGTGTGCACACAAACCCTCAGTGCCTCTGCAAAATATTTCCAAAATCCAGACGTGGATGAATTCTCAGCCCTGAGACAGAACCTGAAGCTCTGTGATTGTAGTTCTCTCACAGCAGTGCATTCTGGGACTTGAAGTTGTAATTCACACAGTCTTGTGCAGTTGCCTTTTTAATAAAGCTGTGTTAGTTAGTTAGTGGTTATTAGGAGCTCAGTGCTTGTCCCAGTGTTTAGAACTATGATCACCTGACGTCGTCTCTGAGGAAAACTGTTCCTTCCACAGCTACGCTCACAGATTCATGTAAATCCAAACGTCTCAGCTCCGAGTTCCTCAGCTGAAAGCTGTAAATACTGTACATCTAATCAGTGCACTGACGTGCATCTGGGCAGAAATAATAACAAAATGTCCCCACAACTAAAATAGATTTTGGCGGTTTCTGCTGCAGAGGCAGAACCAGAAAGACTTTCTTGTCAGGTCTGTGACTTTGGTGACTTTGTCCTAATTTTTAAAAACAAAAAGCAGCAGCTCTCCAGTAACAAATGCAGTAAGAGAACAGGAACATACAGTAATGCTTGCTTTTAAAATGGAAGAGCAAACAATAACATCAAGGCATGAGACAGGCCTGACTTCGCTGTTAGAGCCAGCTGCTGATGGTTCACTGCTCCCATCTGACTCAGTAGCTCCTTCAGATGGAACTTGTTTGTGTTTCTTGAACGTTTCACGCTCTATATGATTACATGAACTCAGAACTCCAATCATGGAGTGACGCACAGAGAGCTGAGGGTACCGGACTCTGGGTCCTCAGGTCTGACCAGGACAGGACCATGAGCTTTGACAGTCTGGCTCTTTTCCATCTCCACATCTGAATGGAGAGACAGTTCACTCCAACCAGCCCTTCTCTTTTCTATAACGCAGCACAGCTTGGCTAACTAGCTCCCACTGATGGCTGCTTCCTAAATCTGAACGTTGTAACGGGACAGAAACATTGAGGAGAAACTGCAGCATCATGTAGATTATATTCCTCTCAGAAAACGTGAGGAGAATTAATAATCCAGTTCTACTGGTGTCAGAGCAGCTCCAAACCTGTGGGATCTCATCTATCAGGAAAACCTCAGTGGATGGTTTCTGTGAACACACAACAGAAACTCTGATCAGCTGTTATTCGCACTTTATTGACTTGTGGTGTCTCTGATTGTCTTTGAGGGCAGAGCTGAGAACGTGCTGGTAAATATCTTGTTGTCCAGTGGATGTCCATGATGGGGATACTGCTGTGAGTTTAAAACTGTTCTGTTCCACCTTTCCAGACATGGAAGAACACTCTGGATCGTTACCCTGACACGCTGCTGGGTTCTTCAGAGAAGGAGTTTTTCTACAACGAGGACACACAGGAATATTTCTTCGACAGAGACCCTGAAATGTTCCGGCACATCCTGAACTTTTACCGCACCGGGAAGCTCCACTACCCGAGACACGAGTGCATCCAGGCCTTCGATGAGGAGCTGGCCTTCTACGGCATCGTGCCAGAGATCATTGGAGACTGCTGCATGGAGGTAAAGCTGTGGTCGACAGTAAAGGCAGAGCTGCAGCATTTGTCTGAACGTCTGCAGGTTTGAAAAGTTGTAATGAAAGACCAGCAGTGAGTGTTACTGTCTGTCTGGCAGGACTGATGTGTGTGAGAAAATATTCATTCATGGTGCAAATATGAGCTCATTTTTCAAATTGTGTCTTTGGTCGATTCATTTTTACCACAAACTCTGAAACATCTTTAAAGCCAGACAAGAAAATGCACTGGCAGTAATTCAAGCTGATCAATTGATCCTGTATGTCAGTCCGGCCGAAGCTGCTCAGGTGCATGTGACTTCCTGATGTCCCACCCTGAGTCTGCTCATTGGTTTCTAAACCAGGAAACCAGACCTGCGGCTGCTTCACTGTAAAAGCCCTCTGTGCTTATTTCCTTGGTTCCATCAAATTTCTGATAGTTAAAAGGCTTTTACTGTGAAACAGCTGCTGCACATGTTGTACGTGGACTTCGCTCAGCTGGCCCAGGGTCAGCCAGTCAGCCCAGGGTTACTGCAGCCTTGTGTGTGTCTGCAACATTTACACTGTAAATGGGTGCTGTGACCTTTGAACTTTGATTTATTTTTATGTTGTTTGGTTATGCTGCTGCTGCTGCTGCTCACATTAAGTCTTATGACTGGAGAAGAGCATCATCAGCCCAGTGTTAAAAACATGGATGGATCTGAGGGGGATTACTAACCAGCGCTGCTCTCAAACCCCATTATCAGACTCCATCTCATTAAGACAGCAGTGATGAGCCTCCTGAAATGGCAGCAGCTCAGATGCAATCTGATTTGGCTCTTTATTGCTACTGATTTTGGCAAGCCTAACGTAAGTGATTTCTTTAAAGAGCCATAAACAAGTCATTTATTTCATCCTCACTCTCTGAACAACAAATCACCGTCAGAGCTCAGTATTATCTTTTCACACTGTCCTCGTCCTCAGAGGCTTTTATGTCTTTCTGTCCTTGTTCTCATAACCTGACCTGTCCAGTGACTCGTGAATGAGTAACTGTCCTTTATTTCGTCTGATTTGGCAGACCTGGTCATGTTCACTCATGTTGATTCAACCGTGAGAGATTCTGATTTCTGGATTTCTTTTTTTACTCTCTCAACACTTCCCCCACAGTTTCCCACCAGAAACAGTCCATGTGATTTTTATTTTTACTCCTCTAGTAATTTCACAGCTTGTATTATTTTTCTCCTCTCTGCTTTTTGACCAAGCTGTTTCTTGGCTTTTCATCTTGGACTTCAACAAAATATTTTTAGGAAGACATTTCATTTCCTGCCAAACGGGTTTATTAGTCGCTGTGGGTGCTGCTGGCTGTGGCCTAAAGTTTCATTTACTCCCAAACTCAGCTCAGAGCCTTGTTAACAGCTAACAGGAAAAGCAGCTACCGTTAGCGGACCGGAGCTAACAGTAAACCATTCATTCAACCGAGGCAGCACAAAGTCAGCTGATTTAAGTTTAAGAGCTGTGTCTGTTTTTGGGGGCAGCTACAGTGGTGCTGTCGACGTTACTCCCAGTTTTAGTTGGTTTTCTTGGTAACAGCTGACAGAAGAAGCAGCTAAACTTAGCGAACTGGACGACAAACCAACACCAGCAGGTGTAGACATACAGATGCCCTGCTCATGTGGTGTACTTCAGACCATGATTGTGATCAGTCACGAGAGAAAAAGTGTTGATGTAATTCAGAGGTGGAGGCGATTGTGAGAAAACCTCTGACAAAGTGGCAGCAGTTAACATGGCTAATGTCAGATCAGATGCTGATCGTGCCCTCCTCGTGTCTCCCTCCCTGTCTCTGTGAAGGAATACCGAGACAGGAAAAAAGAGAACCAGGAGCGTCTGGCGGAGGACACCGAAGCCAACGAGGCAATGGATGCCCCCCTCCCTCCGCACAGCACCTCCAGGGAGCGTCTGTGGCGAGCCTTCGAGAACCCCCACACCTCCACCATGGCGTTGGTCTTCTACTACGTCACCGGCTTTTTCATCGCCGTGTCCGTCATCGCCAACGTGGTGGAGACGGTCCCCTGTCGGCCTCCTAAGGGCAGCCTCAAAGACCTTCCCTGCGGGGAGAAATACCAGCTGGCCTTCTTCTGCATGGACACAGCCTGCGTGCTCATCTTCACCTTCGAGTACCTGATGCGTCTGTTCGCCGCACCCAGCCGCTGCAAATTCATGCGCTCTGTGATGTCGGTGATTGATGTGGTGGCCATCATGCCCTACTACATCGGCCTGGTGATGCCCGAGAACGAGGACGTGAGCGGCGCCTTCGTCACCCTCCGGGTTTTCCGTGTCTTCCGGATCTTCAAGTTCTCGCGTCACTCACAGGGTTTGAGGATTTTGGGCTACACGCTGAAGAGCTGCGCCTCTGAGCTCGGCTTCCTGCTCTTCTCCCTCACCATGGCCATCATCATCTTCGCCACTGTCATGTTCTACGCCGAGAAGGGCACCAAGGGCTCCACCTTCACCTCCATCCCCGCCTCCTTCTGGTACACCATCGTCACCATGACAACGCTCGGGTGAGTCAATATCGGTTTAATGTTGTGCGTTCGCTCAGTGCTGTGATATCCGACATGAAACAGATTTTATTTTTGCTGCTGCTGATTGTACCGCTGTTAATATCATCACCATGGCAACGCAAGTGTGTTCTTTCCTGTAATCGTCCTCTTTCGTGTCGGAACATGGATATGTCATTGTTATTGGTCTGTGTGTTTCCACCATGAAAAGAGGTGAAGTGTGAAAAACTGTGTGTGTGTGTGTGTGTGTGTGTGTGTGTGTGTGTGTGTGTGTGTTGTGTGTGTTTGTGTGTGTGTGTGTGTGTGTTTGCCTCCCACACGTTGCCTCTCGTGAGCGATGGTGTATCTTCACCCTGCTGCCGCCCACACACACTCAGTGCTGCCATGTGGATGGGAGTGTGTGTTTCTGTGAGTGTGTGTGTGTGTGTGTGTGTGTGTGTGTGTGTGTGTGTGTGTGTGTGTGTGCGGATGATGGTGTCTTCACCCCACAGCTCTGATCAGCACTGATCTATTATCTGCTGTTCAAAGAGCCTTTGGAAACATCAGAAATAGAGAGTGAGTCAGGAATCTGCCATAAGCTCCGACCGAACCACCATACTGCTTTTTCACACACACACACACACACACGCACACACACACACACACACACACACACACACACGCACACACACACACACAGCGTCTCCTCTCTATATGACTCTATACTCCTACCTGTCTGTGAATGAAGAGGAACTGAGAGAACGTGTGAGTTCAGAAGGTGTGAATGGGAAAGTGTGAATCAAAGTGAATGACTCCATCAGTTCAGCGCTGTAGTGAACCCGCAGTGGTGTTAAACTGTGCAGAGCAGTGGCTTCTTGTTTTCAATGAAAGGTTTTTGTGTTGCATTGTAAATGGAGCCTTTGGGACCAGTCTAAACCCTGGTGCTGTCATTACGTGGAGCCGTCAACATTGACTTCACAATGACGTGTGACGATGCTAAAATAATGAGCTGCAGATGTAGATCTGTTAGGACACTTTGTACGTCTCTGACTGGGGACAGAAGCTTTTATTCTGACAGTCCCCCTTCCTCTTCAGTAAATGAAATGCAAACCGTTCTGTTCCAGGAAAATACTGGTTTGATGGACTGGATTTGTCCAGATCACACAGACCCAGTTTGTCCTGCCTGGAGTTTTGGTTCAGGTCCATCTGACCTGCTGAGGTTGAGGTTTTGGTGAAAGCAGCTGTGAACAATCACTCTGTGTTTGGCTGTGAATTGTTCAGGAGCACCTGCTTCATGGAAGATGGGAGGTGTTGACTGCTGAGGCACTTTTATTTATTATTATTTATTTTATTTCATTTTTTGAGAAAAGCCAGACATGAAATCTTCCCCCCATCCTTCAGTGCTCAGCCTTATCTGGGACGTGGTGGCAGCGGGCAAAGCGAAGTAGCCGAGGTATGGTTCCCCCAGCTGTTTCCTCAGAGGTGTTTGCAGACCAGGTGTGACATCTGATCCCTCCAGTGTGTTTCCTACCTGTTGGACGTGGCTGGGAAAGACCCTCTCGCAGACCCTCTCCTCTGAGCTGCTTCCAGATGTCCCAGCTCCTCAGCCCGGGCCTTAGAGGAGACTGTGCATTTAGCAGATCCTATAATCGTTTTGGCTCCTCGTAGCCACAGTCCTTAGACCTTAGATCGACCAGGAGGCTGCTCCTGGCCTCAGCAGCACAGTCCTGATCTCTTACCCTCGCTGCTGGAAAACAGCCTGAGAGGTTTGAACTCTCTGACTTGGGCTCGTAGCTTCTCCAGGGTTCCCGGCAGCATTTTACGGTGGAGGTTTCCCGCCTCGCCTGAAATAAACAGTGCCTCCGTTATCTGCTGCTCTCAACAAAGACGGGTTTAATGAGTGAGGAGGTTGTTTAAGCTGTTATCTAGAAACCATTTACATCAGTCACTTCATGCATCTTGGGCAGATCTGATCTGAAATAGGCTGAGTGTTAATGCATCCGAGAAGACAGACATAAAAATCAAGTGTCCACTCACTGTCTCATTTTCTTAATGCATCCATGGTCTGTCTCCTCTGTCCTACTGATAAATACAATCCACTCCTGTGTTTGTGTTAGCTGATGGGCAGCGGTTAGATAACACCAACCAAACGTATTATTCCACCGAAAGTTCTTCTTCTTCTTCTTCTTGCTCTGGGGTTTGTGCCAGTTACCAAGCAGATCAGGTGTATCACCTTCTCCGTCTGGACCGGAGGAGGAGCACTGACTGATGAGTGTGATCAGATCTGTGATGAATCTGGATGATCTGGGAAATGATCAGTCGGAACGTAGATATGATTTGTGATTTAATTTGCTAAAACATGAAGAAACAGCTGTTAAAGATTATGATAAAAGATCGAACTGAATCATAATCGACCCCCCCCCCCCCCCCCCCCCCCCCTTCTCTTGCTCTCTCTGCTCTCTGTAGTTTCTCCTCCCACCTCCTCCTCCTCCTCCTCCTCCTCCTCATTCCTCTCCCCACGTCCCTCGTCTGCGGTCTGATCAGCTCATTTGTTTCTCTTTGTTCAGTTTGTTATCGTTGTTTTTCATCATGCTGCTTTTATTGCTTTGCTCCTGTGTTTTATCACTGTGCAAATATAGTGGAAGTGAAATCATAAACCTATCGCAGCAGCTCCAGAAGCAATATATGTGACGGGAAACATAATCTGCTGGAGCTCATTCGACGGTTTGTGCCTGGGCTTCAGATAATCCTCCGCTTCCTTCAGGTTATCTGATAACAGAAACTTTCAATTGGACAGTTAACAGCTGATTTGAAAGGAGAAATCTTTCATTCATACGCTGATGAGCTGAAATGATCTCACATAGATTTTTACTTAATGGACACCAGGAAACAGAGAGTGGATACGACAGATAACCTACAACAGGATGTATAATGTTTAAGGACATAAAACACTCATTAAAACAAGTCATAAAAAATACAGGGATTATGATACAGATCTAAACATGGCTGCTGCCCAAACCTGAGGCCAGCAGCATAAAACACCAACACACTGAGCTTAAAGTTATTGCTCTAACAGGACATTGGAGAGTCTGGAGGAGAAGCTGCTTTGACCCTGAAGACAATGAAGCTACCAGCAGCTCTTAGTGGAAGCAGTAAAGGTGGATTTACTGTCACCTCCTCCACAGAGATACTGTGGAGCTCAGTGGTTTCCTTCTACACAGCCGACAGGAGGACGGGGGGGGAGGGGGACTATTTTCACTGGCGGATTAATCCTCGTTTTACATTAAGTTCAATGGAACTTTATCACAGAGAATCATTCTGCTGTGGCTGAACCTGGCAGCACTGATCAGAAGCTGTGCACTGAAGTGAAGGTGGAGGGTGGAGGGTGGAAGGTGGAGGGTGGAAGGTGGAAGGCGGAGGGTGGAAGGTGGAGGGTGGAGGGTGGAAGGTGGAAGGTGGAAGGTGGAAAGTGGAGGGTGGAGGGTGGAAGGTGGAGGGTGGAAGGTGGAAGGCGGAGGGTGGAAGGTGGAAAGTGGAGGGTGGAGGGTGGAAGGTGGAGGGTGGAAGGTGGAAGGCGGAGGGTGGAAGGTGGAGGGTGGAGGGTGGAAGGTGGAGGGTGGAAGGTGGAAGGTGGAAGGCAGAGGGTGGAGGGTGGAAGGTGGAAGGCAGAGGGTGGAAGGTGGAAGGCAGAGGGTGGAAGGTGGAGGGTGCAGGGTGGAAGGCAGAGGGTGGAAGGTGCAGGGTGGAGGGTGTTTTCAGGTGCAGATCTGGGCACATGATTATCTCTCAGACCTTTATTTAAACAATCAGACGACAAAAATGCTTTTTCCTCTTTTCAGCGTTACAGAAAACACACGAGCTGCTTTAGTGTCCTGACTCTATACTTTGGCCATAAAGAGTTTGTGCTGCTGCAGAGCACTTTAGCATCAACATTATTTATAAGAACAAGAGGGGAAGCGGCCATTTCCTCTGAGGAACAGGATATATATGAGTCTGAGAGCGAGAGCAGCAGGGGCCTTATAAAACAGCCTGGATGGAATTACAGACCATCTCAACGCATGGCGCACACCGTTAATGTTTTAATAGAGAGAGGGAGGGATGGAGGGATGGAGAGGGAGGAATAAGAGTGAGAGGAAGAAGCGAGACACAGAGAGAGTGAGGAAGAGAAGAGGTGCAGGTAGAAAGACGAATCAAAAAATCTGATTAAGTACAGATTGTTCCAGAGAGGGTGAGATGGTTTATCTCCTCCATTTCCTGTCTGAAGGCTCCTACTGTTAACAGACCGGGACACAAAATGGCCGACGGTGTCCTCCTCAGGCCCTCACGTGCCTGCTGAGAACTGAGAACATGGTGAGAGTTGGATTGTATTGGAACTATTTCTTGACAAACAACAGTGTATCCATCCGCCTGTAAATCTGAGCAGCGTCTCCGGCTGTAGCACGTTGTCAGACACAGTCGAGGGCGACGGCTTTTGGTCTCTGTCTCTGACCTGATGGTCCCAAAACCACCTCAGGTGTTGGCAGGTATTTGAACTGTGGGCAGAGCCAGGCCAGCTGTTCGGCGTGCGTCCAGAAAAAAAGCTGCGTGTGGAAACGTCAGGATGCTGGTGTGTGTGTCTGTGTTTGATTGACTGCAGCTGGAGGGATGTGTCTGTGTTTGATCGACAGCAGCTGGAGGGGCGTGTCTGTGTTTGATTGACAGCAGCTGGAGGGGCGTGTCTGTGTTTGATTGACAGCTTGCTGTCAGGGTCGTTGACCACCTGCAGATGCTGAAGGATCAGGAGCGCAGCAGCGTCCGGCCGGAGCCGAGTGTTAGCAGCTTCGTTTACATGCTGTTTAACGAGCTGCAGCTGAGCAGCTCATTAACTATCTCACCTGTAAACTGACGTTATCAGTGCACTGTCCTCCTGTTGAATGTGTGGTTGGTGTCCCGTTCAGCGAGCTGAAGGTGCAGGACCAGATGTGTGTTGGTGTCTGCACGTCGGATAAGGAGGAGCGATTAGCAGGGAAGCTAACGTGGGTCCTTCACAGTCTGTGGCTCTCGGGCTCAGAGACCGTCTGCTCTGCCTGTGACGGCTGTAACCGTCCACTGACGGACGCCTCAGTGTTTTCTGTCAAATGAATGAAAAACCAGGGGGCGCCATCAGAAAACAGGACAGGTGATACATGAGCTGAGCACGGGACATTTCATTTCAGCTGGACATTAATTGATTCGTCTTTCTCCTCCTCTTTTCAAGCAGAAGCAGAACCTTACACAACACAGGGGTTAACAACAGTCTCACACACTTTACAACGTGACACAATGAGTTGAGCATAAGAAATGTTTAGAGCTGGCAGCAGATGATCAGTTAGCAGGAGCGAGAGAAGAGAATTGAATAACTGCTCCGAACTCTGGAGCCTTTAAAGAGAGAATCTACATGGAGAATCATTATGGTTCTGATAATTACTGTAAGTGTCAGTGTGTAATGAAGAAGACGGGACAGTGATTCCTCTTTAAAAAGCACGGTTCACACAAACACAGCGATCTGTGGATCATTAACTTGACAGATGTTGAGCTGTGGATGAAAAGTGCTGCAGAGATAAAAGTGAACTGAGACAAACGAGGCTGCGTCAGTGAACTGAAGAAGAAGAATCCTAACTTTCTCTCGTAATGGCTTCAGTCCATTAGCACCGAGCTAAGCTCACTCATTACACTGTGTTTGTACAGGAGCCGGATCCATCGCACAACATGAACACGAGCAGCCGCATCCTCAGAGTCAGCTGTTTGTTCTGCTGCAGCGAGCGGCTGTGAAACCTGCGCTCAGCGCTGTGTTCCTCATTCCAACACGACACGCAGCCGTCGTGTGAACTCACCTGTGTGATCATGTGACCCACACACAACACTCGTTCAGTGTGAAGGTTTGTTCTTTGACTAATCTTTACTCAACATTTTCGACCACATGTCATGGTCTTCCTCAGCACGTGGAGCTGGCTTGAGTTTGTTGCCATGGCGATAGTTGTCAGCGTGTCAGGTCCAGAGTTTTCAGAGACTGTTGATTCCTCTGAGGCTGCAGTTTGTGCTGTTGTGGAGCTGAGCTGCAGCAGAGACCTGGGCTGGACAGAATAACAGAAACACACCTGTCAGTATGATGCATCACCAGCACAGACTGCGGCTGCTGAGGTAGTGAAAGAGCCTGAACGTGTGTGTGGACAGTGTGTGAGGGACATTGTGAGACTGTCCATGGTTCAGGCAGGTTGTTATGGTCCACACTTTGTTGGGAAATGACAGTCGTGTGACACAGCATCAGCCTTTTCAGCAAACTGTGACTGCTGCTTGTTTCCTGTTCCACACAGGAAGTCAGCTTTGTTTATTTTTATTTTTCGTCTGCATCTGTTACCGTAACCATGACGACAAACGTCCTCTAACCTGAGCAAAGTATTTATTTTAATGCAGGCGCACTGTGAAAGAGTTGGTTGTTTTGTCATGTGATTTGTCATGTGACTGGCAGGTTGTGTGACCGTACATCGGTCCTCCCTTCCTCAGCTGTAATGGAGTGAGAACTCCACCACGGATCCATAATGGGAGGAATCAGCTGCTGTCTCCCTGGGCAGAGAGCTTCTCTGGGCCACAGTGTGAAACCGATCAATACTTAGTGATCGATCGGGCCTTGGCAGTGATACTGTACGGACTCTCTGATCTGTTCTGCTGTGGATCTGTGCAGGACGTTTGGACAGTCAACCAAAGTTTCAGAGCAGATCTAGAACAGCAGATCTGTGCTGGGCCCGATAGCACTGGGTTCATGGTGTGTGTGTGTGTGTGTGTGTGTGTGTGTGTGTGTGTGTGTGTGTGTGTGTGTGTGTGTGTGTCTGCTGAGGGTCCTGGACTCGTCAGCATGGGGGACAGATAACTCGATGGCGTCGTCCTTTGCCGTAGCTCAGTAGAGTGAATTCACGTGTCGAAGGTCTTGTCGTCATCAGGTTGGAATCACGTCGAGCGGGTCCACAGGTCACAGTCATGTGATCTGAGTCGCCATATGAGGTGTCAGATCCTTTGCTGACCTTTGACCTCCTTACTGTTTATACCTTGTGAATCAGAGCTGAGTGCAGCTGAAGCTCTTCTCTTGTACCGACCTTGTTGAATAACAAGAACTTGAAAGGCCAGTGTGTTTCTCCCCGGGCATGATGGGAATGTGAGTCCCATCGTGTGTTATGTAACAGGTCACACTTGTATAATGTCGGACTCTGACATTTAGCACAGCTCAGGTCTTTATGTAACATGGTAATTAAAAAGGTGTAGTGATTATCAGGCTATGCTAGCTGAGACATGATGGTAATATGTCGCTGCACACATATTACACATAATGTGGAGAAATGGTTTATTCAGTCAGAATCGAATGACTCTGCAGGTCTGGTGTCAGGTGTTCAGGTGTGTCGTGGCTAACTGACCAATCAGATGAGCTCCGATGCTGACCGTTGTCCTGACGGTGATGAGGCGGAGGCGAGCGCTGCTCCAGCAGCTGATTGACAACATGCTGGACACGCCCACCTCAGGCACCGTGTTTTCCGGGTTGTTCTGCCGCTGCAGGTGTGGGGATGTTGAGGTCGGTTCCTCAGCTCAGAGACTGAAGGCAGCAGCAAAGGATGGAGCCGTGCCAACACCTGACCATAATGCACTGCTGGTGACCTCTGCCCTGAGCCCTGTTCCTTTAAAATGTGATTTCACAGCGGTGCTTTATTACTGAGCTCAGACTCTGCTGGACGTTTCCTGCTGCACCTGATCCTCTGAGGCTTTTCACTACAAGCCAGTGACCTTTGTAGCAGCAGTCAGTGTGTGTGTGTCTGTGATGATGTTAATCTTTATTCACACACAGACAATAAACAAAATGTTTTTTCCACCTGCTTCACACTGATACCACACACTGACCCTGAGGGCCGAGCGTTACATCTGCTGCTGCTCTCGCTCTCTGATCCTGTTCTTACAGATTTTTTATCTAAATCCAGTGAATAAATTATATGTTTGATCACTTTACCTATAAAACTATAGGACAGAGGTGTCCAAACTGTCCAATGAAGAGCACACAGTTTGACCAATCAGCTGTCTGAAGACTGAGATCAGTTGATTTAATGAGTCCAGTCTGGTGTGCTGCTGCTTGGTCGGAACAAACACCTGCAGCCACACGGGCCTTTGTGGGACAGTTTGGACACCTCTGTATAAAACGTCTTTGCCTTTTTCCATAGAGAAATCATGTAATTCTGTCCCCAAGTCAAACCCACGACAAACCTTTAACATTCGACACAAAACAAACAACGATACAGTCGGAGCTTCATACGACGACTCTCAGTTCATTTCCTGCTAAATAACACGTCGCCCTGAACCTGCTTCCTGCTGCCCACGAGCAAGGCAGCAAACCCAAAAACAACTCAACACGACAATGACATCTGAAGGCAGCCAGAGCCAGAGGACACACACACACACACACACACACACACACACACACACACTGCCCTTCAGCAAGCACTACCAGGAATTTATTGCAAAATGTAATTAAGGATTTGATTCTTTACTTTTACCCCTGAGACACACACAGGACCACACACACACACACAGTAACACACACACACACACACCATTCACAGTAACACACACACACACAGGACCACACACACACACACAGTAACACACACACACACACAGTAACACACACACACACAGTAACACACACACACCATTCACAGTAACACACACACACCATTCACAGTGTCCTTCAACATGCCAAGAAAGTAATTTATCTTGTTGCTGTGTGATTAGGAAATCCTTGTTTCACCACAAATCCCCCTGACACACACACACACACACACACACACACACACACCAGAAGACCTAATGCGTGGGGCTGTTACCGTGGTTACATATGTGTTTTTTTTAGGCAATTTTAGTGGTTGGTGGATGTTATAATAAGATTAAAGTACGATCTCATGTGTCAGATATTGGGACAGATGGTCCGTTACACACTCTGCAAATATACAGTATGTATATCTGTGTGTGTGTGTGTGTGTGTGTGTGTGTGTGTGTGTGTGTGTGTGTGTGTGTGTGTGTGTGTGTTTGTTTGTGTGTGTGTGTGTGTGTGTGTGTGTGTGTGTGTGTGTGTGTGTGTGTGTGTGTGTGTGTGTGGGTGGGTGTGGGTGTGTGTGTGTTTGTGTGTGTGTGTGTGTGTGTGTGTTTGTGTGTGTGTGTGTGTGTGTGTGTGTGTGTGTGTGTGTGTGTGTGTGTGTGTGTGTGTTTGTGTGTGTGTGTGTGTGTGTGTGTTTGTGTGTGTGTGTGTGTGTGTGTGTGTGTGTGTGTGTGTGTGTGTGTGTGTGTGTGCTGCTGATTGTGAACCTCGGTCTGTGCTCCGCAGTGAACAGAACCATCAGGATGGTTTTTTTCCGATGCGATCTCAGGAACAGTTTCCTAATTTTAGCTCCACATCCCACCAGGATTAAAGGGCAGCTCTGCCGTGGGTCTGCTGGGCTTCAGCATTCAGATTAAAAATGACTCCCCACCTGAAATATCAGACTCTGGCCTCCTGGGATTTAAACTGTGGCTGTGAAATATGTGTGCTTTCTAAGAAAATTAATTTGTTTCAGCTGTGCATTGGACTTTATTCCATCTGCTCTCACCCGTTGGATCAGGGCTTGGTTTGGTTTCTCAGCGCGGTAAATAAAAACAGGATGGTGAAGCTGGTCAATGTGCAGCTGTTCAGCCTCAAGGCTTTTATTGTGAAAGGGTGAGGTGTTTTTATGAACACACAACAGAAGAGCTGAACAGATTCGACGTAAATAAACACGTTTTTACATTTTTCTGTTTGTGATTGTCCAGATCTGAACACACGGACGTATTTTTAGATTCAGTGTGTGACTCACACACTCTGAGGAAATCAGCGTCTCCGTCACGAGTCAACGTCCATAAATCCTCTCAGAAAGAAGAGAGGCTCCTCATACGTACAGAACTTCATTCAGAATCCTCCTGTTTTAAGGCTCCTTCAGGATCACAGTGACCCAGCGGCCAGTGTCCGTACATCCATGGATACACAAATTCATAACAGCAAATACATGTTTTTAATTTGGCTGAATGTAAGTAAATCCTGTCTCAGACTGAGGCAGGTAGCAGGAGTGCCGGGGGGAAGTGAAAACTTCAGATCACAGCTCTGAATCCACCTGTCGACCTCCGCTGGCCTCCCATCATCCCTCTGTCTCCTCCACAGCTCCGAGCACCGCCGGGTCGTACGGTGTCAGGAGGTCAGAGCGGTTTACACAAGTTAGAGGAGGACACATCAGAGCAGAGACACAGAGGAGGACTCTGTGTGTGTGTGTGTGTGTGTCCTAGTTTTCCAGATGACTGGATGCTCTGCAGGGACCATCTATCTGTCCACACCTCACCCTCCTTCCTTACCGTTTCTCCTCCCTTCTTCTAATTTTCCCTCCATCCCTCCTTCCTCCCTCTCCCCTCAGCTCTCCTGTCGTCCTCTTCTCGTCCATTCATCCCTCTCTCACACACCTCCACCCTGCTTCTCTCTGCCCTCTTTCTGTCCATCGTTTCCTCCTCGCTCCTTAAAGAATAACTTAACTAGATCCACTTCTTGCTGGCAGTAAATTTCACGTACTGTCCCTTTATGACGCAGTGGTCTCCGTCTGTGTCGCAGCAGTTTGCTGCCATGTTCATGTTTGTTCCAGTGAAACTCGGGTCACAGGTGTGTCCAGGTGCGTCCAGGTGTGTCCAGGTGCGTCCAGGTGTGTCCAGGTGCGTCCAGGTGTGTCCTGGTGTGTCCTGGTTCCTGCTCTTCCACCATCACAGACGGTTGTCCTGATTTTATGGAACATGTGTCGCTGAGTTAGAGAGAAACGAAGTGTGAGTGAAAACAACGAGTCCGTCATCAGGTCGCCTGTTCCTACGCTTCGATATGACCCAGAGGAGCGTACCTGCAGCAGGTGTGCTGACCTTTGTCGCCACGGTTACAGTATTAAACACAGTTAAGGTAGTGGAACAGTCACGTTTAGCTTTTTATTTATCGTGCGTGTGCGTGTGTGTGTGTGCGTACATGCGTGTGTGTGTGTGTGTGTGTGTGTGTGTGTGTGTGTGTGTGTGTGTGTGCGTGTGCACCCCCTCCCCTTTGTTTATTTCCTTAACATTTTTACCCCCCCCTTCCTTCATCCCTTCATTCGTTCCTTCTCTTCTGTTCATCCTCACTTACATTCTTTCCTTACTTCCTTCTTTCCTCTCCCTCTCTCTCTCTCTCTCTCTCTCGACCTTAATTGCTGCAGCTGCTCTGTCTGGCCGAGCGAGCCTCAGATAAGCAGATAAAAAAAGAGCGAGAGGCAGAGTGAAGGAGGAGAGAACTTTCCCTCTCATCAATTATTTCCTCTCAGTGTCTGAGTGCATCTTCCTCCTCCCCCCATCCTCCTCCTCCCATACTCATCCTCCCAGGATCCTTTTCCTCCTCTTCTTCACTCCTTTTTCTTGATGTCCCTCCTCCCCCACATTTCTCTTCTTCTTTCCTTTCTTTCCCTTTCTCCTATCCTTTTGTCTCCTGTCTCCTTCCTTCCTTTCATCCTTCTCTCCTTCTTAAGTTCCTATTTTAGTTTCTTTCCTCCTCTTTTATCTCCTCCCTCTGTACTCACCCCTCACTCTCCCTCCTTTCCTTTACTCCTCGTGCCTCCTCCCCCTCCCCCTCTTCTTTTCTCTCCTCTTCCTCTTCACGTGAGACTTTCTGAAACATTTAATACTCATCATGTGATATTTAAACACACAGATGAACTGTTTCTGTCACGTGTGTGTGTGTTTGTGTGTGTTTGTGTGTGTGTGTGTGTGTGTGTGTGTGTGTGTGTGTGTGTGTGTGTGTGTGTGTGAAGTAAAAATAAACACAGAAATGTGGATTATGCAAAATGAACAAATAAAACACATTAGAGACGCTCGGAAACAACGTGAGCTTCCTCCCAGCGACAAACAGAGACGAGTTAATAACAGAGAGAGATGGGGGGGAGGGGGAGGCCATACAAAGGAGGGGGGAGGCCATACAAAGGAGGGGGAGGCCATACAAAGGAGGGGGAGGCCATACAACGGAGGGGGAGGCCATACAACGGAGGGGGAGGCCATACAAAGGAGGGGGAGGCCATACAAAGGAGGGGGAGGCCATACAACGGAGGGGGAGGCCATACAAAGGAGGGGGGAGGCCATACAACGGAGAGAGCGTGGGAGATGTAAATACGTGAGAAAACGAGAGGGCGGAAAATAGGAAGAACGAGGCGCAGAAACAGAGAAAACAGAGAGAGAAAGAAAACAAGCTGATTTTATTCTGAACTGGACGAGTGTAACGCTGCCTGAGGCCAGAATAAACAGAGTGTGTGTGTGTGTGTGTGTGTGTGTGTTACAAAGTTTTGCAGTTACAGTCTCAGTTTCCTCTGCAGTGTCTCAGTTTGCACAGCTTATATTAATGTAAAATGCTTTAGACTTAGGTTTCTGTTTAATATGGTAAAATAATCATTTATTATATTTAATGAAATAAACACGATTCAAAAATCATAACAATCAGAATTCAGTTCAATTCAGTGTTATTCATACAGCTCCTTCCACAGATCAGCAGAAACAGCTCCCTGAACAGGAAGGAACCTGGAGCAGAACCTGCAGCATATAGAACATGATACAAACAGGAAGTGGACGATGTTAGAGGGCCGGCATTCAGACGGGGGGGGGGGGGGGGGGGGTTGATCTGTGTGTCTGTCTGTGTTGTCATCATGATCGAGTTTGATGAGCCACAGACAGGACATGAAAAATCATTAACGTTGGTCTGCAGAGTGACTGTAAGCTTCAGATTTATCATCATTTATAGACTGGGCTGTAATAAACTGGAAACCAGTAAACACAGCGTATACAGAAACTCTTCGTCTGAGGAGGAGGAGTGTGGTGGAAGCCTCGATGAGCTGTTCTACTCCAACAATGTTCACCTGCTTAAAACATTTGAACATTGCGTTGATTTCCTGAGCTGAGAGAGGAGGTGGAGGTGTGACGGCTGGGCGCGGCTGGGCGCGGCTGGGCGCGGCTGGGCGCGGCCGGGCGCGGCTGGGCGCGGCTGAGCACTGTAGCTCACTGTTTTATGTTTCAGGGTAAGTTTAAGTTTCTTCGTAACACAACTGCACTGTGAGGAGATCCGTTTTAGACTGAATGATCCTGTGAAGGTGACTAAACGTTGCCTGATGGATCAGATATCTCTGCAGCGGAAACACGCTTCGTACACATGATGAACAGAGACAGTAATGGCATATCAGGCGGGGGGGAGGGGGCTGGGGGCGGGAGTTAAGTCCTTGGGGCCAGAAATAGAAAAGAGGAAAAGACAGAAAGAGAAAAAAAGAATTTTCAAATAGAAAACAAGGAAAATGAGACGCAGCAGAAAATCTAACTGAAAGTGTGTGAAGAAAAAACTCAACACGACAGTGTGTGAGTGTGTAGGTCTGTTTGTGTGTGATGCTGCTGTGCAGTGTGCATTCAGTGTGTATACTGTCACACTTTGTTATTGGATCATTACAGCGGGTGGTCAGTGTGGAGCAGCTGCTTCATACACTGACGGGACGTTTAACAATGTGAGTTTTCTTGTTGATCGGCCGAGTGTCAGACAGGAAGTAACATGTTTTCCTTCCCTCTGAACTGTGGAGGAGTGAAAGAACGAAGTGGCACAAAAAGTAAAGTACGACACCTTCTGATCTGCACTGCAGTGTGGACTCACTTCCTGCTGATCTGAGTTCAGCCTGCTGCTGCTCGACGGGTCGATCACTGGGTTTAGGTTTAGATTTCCCTCCGTGGCCTGAGGTTCCCAGCAGAGGAGCGACTGGGGCTCCACCCAAACACAGCAGAGTCCACACAGCTGCCGTCCGGCTCTGTGGAGGTTTTACTGAGGGTGGAGCTGTTGTCATCGCTCCATATTCCCAGTGTGTAGCTGTTCCCAGACACCTATGGAAACTGTGTTAATTGTATTTATACATGAACATAATAAACATCATTATAATGATTGTAAATTATATAAATCAGTTGGATGTGAGTGTGAGCAGGGCCTGCAGTACAGACTGCATGGTGTGTGTGTGTGTGTGTGTGTGTGTGTGTGTGTGTGTGTGTGTGTGTGTGTGTGTGCGTGTGCGTGCGTGTGTGTGTGTGTGTTATTTTGGGAATGATCTGTTGGTTTCTGAATAGTTTTATTTTCAGAGCGTCTGCAGGCTAATATTAGCCCTGCACAGCTTCCTGCTCACACGTCGGATTGATCCTCAGTTTATATTTATATTCCAGGTTTGATTCTCGGTGAATCAGAGGAATCAGTTCAGTCATTCCATCGTCCTGCTGCGTCACAGGGATGAGTTTGGGTCGGGACTAAGTTTTGTCTTTCCTATCTGGGGAGGTTTTCTTTTCTACCCTGTAATTCCCTGAGTCACGTGCATGCTGAGAGTCTTGGCAGCAGGACTGCTGACATACACCGGGGTTGTGGTCGGGGCCTCCTCCAGTCCATTATCGTCTCATCATCCATTATATTTTATTCACATCCAGTTGTTGTGTTTGCACCACTCCTGCCTCCTGTCTGTTTGCTGACTCGTCATCACTGCTGGTACAAACAGAGCGGTGTCATCAGCGTACCTGAGGACGTGTGTGAGTTACCTGTGATCAGTTTGTACGCTACGGCCTGATCGAAGTCACACGCTTTGCTGATCCACCCTGAGTTTCCCCGTAAGAAAAGTTGAGCCTCTGTTGTTTCAGGGTGAACGTCAGGCTCCTTCCTCCTGCCACTGAGAGGCAGTGATCACATGACCACAGAGGTGAAAACGGTCTGGACGGAGGACTCCGAGTAAAGCGCTCTGAGATCTGCCTGCTCCTGGTGTGTGTGGCAGTATGGCACTGCGGAGCGTGGTGTTTGCAGACAGGTCAGTTTATTAGGCCACTTCTGACACGTTGTGGTATCGTTTGCCGCCCGTCAGCAACAGAGTTGGAAGAAATACAGACTTAGGTGAAAAGGTGTGTGTTTTCGAATGTGATGTCTTCTTCAGTTGTTGTGTATTTCACAGTTGCTTGACGTATTCATCGCTGTGGCACACGTCACACAGCTGCTCGGATTTAACGTGTCAGTGCATGTGAGCACATCCTATGTAAACAGCTGACCCACAATCTTCAGCCGGGATGAGAGACTGTGTGGCTGCAGTTATAGCTTGTATATGTTGTATAGTTATATAGTTGTAGGGTCTGCGAACAGGAAGCGACTGCAGGAGACAAACGGTGATCAAACGTTTCCAGTGAATTCTCTGTAATTAGATCAAACTCTGAAGCCAAAGATCCGCTGGTGAGCAGACGACTTTGTTCCCGATCTGGCCGAGCGTGGAGTATTTTTAACATGACGTCACGGCCCTCGTCCCTCCGTCCTGAGAGTTTGACGAGCTGTCGTCTGAGCGTTTGAACCTGAAAAACTCTGTTTGTTTCTGCAGCTTTAAATAACAACCAAACCGCTCTGATGCTGAAAATAGGCTCAGTGCGACTCGGACTTTCATTCTCTCTCTCTTTGATTTTCTTCTCTTCTCGGTGTAACTCATTCACTTTTTGTGTCTTTGTCATGTCTTCACTACATCCAGCTCATGTCTGAGCCTCAGTTTAAATCAGCTCTACCTGAAAACTCTGACTGGACGTCCTGTAAAAAGGCTTAAACAGGCTGGACACTCGCTGTCTGAACGCTGACACCTGCAGTCAGGTAACGGTGACTCGGTCTCGGTCTCAGAGGGACGAAGTCAAACTTGAACAGATTCCAGCTGGTGTGTATTTCACTGTGATCAGATACGATGTGGCTGGAGGCTTTGGACAGTGTTGATTTGAAAATATGAGCCTGTCCTGCTGCTGTGGACGTAAACATCTGTACTGATTCCATATTATTAACTCAGGGTTCGTCTCTGTGTCCAGTGCCGTCAGTAGACAGTGTGGAATACAAACATGGTGTCTCCCTTTTGTCTTTTGGCTGTCTGACAGTGTTATAGAACAGAACTCTTTTAATCAGTGGTTAGAAACAGTGATGCTGTGAAGCAGGATTCAGTGTTTTCCTGCTGTCGTATCCCGTTCATCATCTCACACCCCCTCACATTTGTCAGGAGAGCTCTGAGCTCGTGTCCGTCCCCGTATTTAAAGGTCTGTCAGTCTGGGAGCGACAGCAGCTTCCAGCTTTGTGGTGTCATTTTGGACATGGACGGTGCTTCTCTGTGGTCATGTGGTCTGTGGATCTTTGACGATGGAAGAAAAAAGGAGGAAGGATGAGATTTAAGGGGAAAAACAGGAAATAAAAACCGGGGGATAAAGGAAAGACGAATGTGGAGGAGAAAGAGGCAGGATTTGAGTTTGCTTGAAGAGTCAGATCTCCTTCACCAGAGGAGGAGAAAACATGGAACAACCATCCCTCCTCCTGCAACTTTCATCATCCCTCCATCAATTAAACATGGCTGTGGATTACACTGGAGGAGGAGAGGAGAGAGGAAGAGAAAGAAAAGGGGAAAGCCGAGGACAGAAGGAGAGCAGAGGAAAAGAGGTGATGGACGAGAGAGGATTTAGGAAGAGGAGGAGAGGCAGAAAAGGGAAGGGGAGGAGGAGGAAAGATGAGGAGGGGGAGGAGAAAGAGGAGGAGAGCAGGGAGGCTTTTAGCAGCAGCTGTAACCCAGAATAGAAGTTTTCAAAGAGGAAAAACAAACTGAGCTGATGATCAAACTCGTCCGGTCGATAGCGGTGTCCTTGTGAAGAACAATCCCAGTCCAAACAGAGTGGAGGCAGAGAGGAGGCTCTCCGTCCACAGACACACCTTTACAAAGGCCCCTGTTCTGTACACCTGTGGGAGCGAGACAGTGGTTAGCTTAGCGGAGCTTAGCTTTCTATAGCATAGCATAAAGACTGGAAGCAGAAGGAAACAGCTAGCCTGGTTCTGTCCACAGTTCAAACACCTTCACAGCTCAGAGCCAACGTGTTGTATCTCATTTGTTTGGTCTTCATGCAGGAAAGTTGAAGCTCATGAGAGAAAGCTCTGGTTCTTCAGCTGCTAAATGCTGCACCACGTTCACCAGCTGCTCTCTGACAGAGTCTGTCTGCTGCTGAGCAGGTAAAGAACAGCGGCTTTATCAGAAAACAGCTGCTGGAAACTGACACTACATGTGCCACAAAACCAAAATAAGGAGCTAAAAGAGGCTAAAGAGCTCCATGAAGATGCACAGCTGGTTCTTCCTCTGGGTTCCTCAGACACCTGATCTGTGTCAGGTGTCAGATTTAAGGGTCAGGTTGAGGCTCTGTGAAAAGCTGACAAGATAAAATACAAACTCACCTGCATGTGACAGGTAGCACCAACAGGTGGGAGCTGCACCTTTAGACGGGTCACTGACATCTGTGGTTGTGTGAGTGTGTGTCTGTGTGATGGTGATGTTGTGATCTTGAGCTCAGCAGAATAAATAAAGTTCAGCTCTGCAGCTTCTCTTCTTCTCTGATCCGAGGGATCACCTGCACTTTAATTGTCCTTCCTGCTCTCCTCTCTAAACTAATTACCATTGGCTGTCTGTCCTTCTATTAGATTGTGATTGGCTTGCTCCCCTATTACAGGTGGGAGATAAGGATCGGTCCGTGCGTTCGATTGGCTGACTCAGCACTAATGGATTCCTATCTGAAAGCAGCCGATGAGCGTCTCTCCGTCTGTGTGTGTGTGTTGTGTTTTTCTGCTCTGAGACAGAGTGTGTACAGAGTTGTGTCTCTGCCTCGTTGTGTCCATCGCTCTGTCTCTCGTCTTTATTTTCCTTTGCCAGTGTTTTCCTCTCCGCTCGTCTCTGTCTCTCTCTGATATCGTAGCTCGGTGCAGGATGACATAATCCTGACCATGAAATATTGAACAAACTGAGAGAGCGGCTCAGAATAACCGGGCTGACCCGAGGCTCCTGAGACTTTCCCCTTTTGTAAAACCTTCATTTATTACGATGGTTGACTCCACGTGTTGGGATGGGGGGGGTGTGTTTGGATCAGTCTGTCTCCTACTGAGATGAGACACCTGCCATTTTTTGTACTTGTTGGAGTTTGACAAAGCTTTGGGGGGGAAACATTAAGGACACCCCCACCATCTTTGTCCAAGTGGGTCCACTTGCGGGGCTGGTCTGAGACAAAGAGCAGCGTCCCCGTACATGAGCTGTGTCGTTTCCATTTCTGACCCAAAGGTATAAAATCAGACAGACTCAGGATGAGAGGGTGACAGAGACTCGGCTTTAAATGAAGGACAAACAAGCAAATGTCCAGGTGTTCAGTCGGTGGCAGGACTGATGATACTACTCACTGTAGCATAACAAAAAGAAAAGTTATGATGTATAGTCACTGATGATGTCTGGGTGTGTATGTGTCGGGTGGTTCTTGTCCTCAGCTGGTCTGAAATCCAGACTGGACACGTCCCGTGGCTCTGAACACAGTCACACATATGAGCTTTAACACACCTCCTCCTCCTTTCCTCCTCTCCACTCTTACACCTTGTCCCTCCTGACCTCTCTTCTTCTCTCCTTCTCCTCTTTCCTCTCTCTGTCCCCACTCAACCTCCTCCCTCCCTTCTTCCTCCCTCCTCCTCCTCCCTCCTCCTCCCTCCTCCTCTTCCTTCATCTCTCTCCTCTGGCTTCGTGTCAAGCCTCCACTCGATGTGTTGTCCTCCTCTCTCCTCTCCTGCTGCAGGACGGAGACTTGGCTCCAGCAGCTGCAGATAATGACCCCAGAGAAAGAGGGAGGAGAGGGGGAGAAACGGGAGATGGTAAGAGAGATAGGAGAGAACAGAAAGGGCATGAGAGAGGGATGAAGTAAAGGAAATGTATGGAGAGAGAAGAGAGGGAGAGAAAGAATATAAACTTTCCCCTCCCTCCATCTCTCTCTACTAACCATCTATAAGCCCTCTAATGCTGCCATCCATTATTTACCATTAGCAGCTTCAGGCTCACACACACGCACACGCACATGCACACACACACACACACACACACACACACACACACACACACACACACACACACACACACACACACAGACACACACAGTCTCAGCTGGTTTAATCACCTCTCTTCAGTCACAACCTCCAACATTTAGACAGTCACGGAGCTGAAAAGCTTGGTTCCACTGACCTCTGCAGACGTCAGAGTGTCACTGAGGAAGAAGGAAGCACGGTCTGCAGCCGGGCTAGCAGCTCTGTGAGGCTAAATGCTAATATCAGCATGTTAACGTGCTCACATGCTAACGTTTAGCAGGTTTAATGTTTAATGTGTTCGCTGTTAGCTTAGTGTGTTAGCATGCCAGCGTTTACTGGCTCCCTGTGGTGAGTCAGAGGCAGCGACAACACTAACACAATAACCACAACTATTTACACAAATTACAGTTATTACAGTTCATCCTGAGGGGAACACGAACGTCGGAACCTGGTTTAATCGTAATCCATCCAATGACTGATGAGATATTTCACTCTAAACCACAAATGTGCACCTGCTGGTGTCACTACAGGAAATACCAGAGGATCCCCAGAGTCAGTGGGATTCTTCCTCTGGGGAACACGAATATCTGTTAAACATTTCATTGCAATCAATCCAGTAGTTGTCTTAGTCAAAGCAGTGGATCAGCTGACAGATAGACCAAAACCACAGTCCCCAAAAATATCCCTAAAATATCATAAGCAACTGTCCTTGATATAAACCATGAAAAACAGAACAGCAGGGACTGTGTATAACATATGTAAACAGAAAGTACAGAATGTCACCAGACAGGAAGACCACATCACAATGATGATGTTTACTTTAATGTTTAATGCATAATTTATTTCACAAAAACACAAAGAAATGGAAGAAAACCCACACAGAGATGTAGATCACTTTAAAGTTTAACACTCATCCATCCACAAAAAGGTCTGAACGATCAGTCACCTATGATCTTCACGTGTTGGCAGACGTGTTGGGCAGTGCAGTGTAAAGTTGACTGATGTATCTCAGGTGTTCTTTCTTTCACCTGCAGTTTGTTCGAACAGGGAAACAAGGAGCTGAAGTTAGGGACCGTCTCAGAAGTGTGTGAGTTTTCTGATGCTTGTGAATCTGAATCAGAGTTAAACTGCAGCTGAATCGTATTCAGTCAGCTTTGAATCACAACATATCACATCACTATGGATATGGATTCATAAACCACAACATATCTATGTGCTGCACATCACACTGCTTTATCTGTGTGTGTGTGTGTGTGTGTGTGTGTCTTCAGGTCAGTGAATAAAATAAATCAATAAAGTCAGATTTATATGTGAATGAGTTAAATATAAACCTGGCTTCAATGTAACTCTATGTCCAAACACATACGTGTGTGTAGGAGGGTATTATGTATGTATGAATGCGTATATACATACTGTATATACTGTATACAGTCCGTGTGTGTGTGTGTGGTGGGGGTTGTTGAACATGCATCATGCATCATGCTTCGTGTGTGAATGCCTGCAGGGGATTCTGGGTAGAGAGGCTGGTTGAACTCTTGACCTTCTTTTCTTCTTCTGCCTTTATTTGTACGCAGCCTGACACAGCTGCACAGGGAGAATATAACGAACTAGCTTCATTATTGAGGAAAGGCTCAGTAATTTCGCTGTAGTTTTTAACTAACTGGAGGAAATAGATCATGTTTGGGACTATTTTCAACGGCGGATTGATCCACATTTGGTGCATGATACAAGTTTTTACAGATGTGAGTGGATTTACTTCAGTCAGACTTTGACACACACACACACACACACACACGCACACACACACAAAGCAGCAGCAGAAGCAGCATCAAAGCTAATTTATGGTCCATTAAAGGTGCATTGCGTGTAATGCTCGTCTGTAGACTGAAGGCTGCTCTCAGATTTACTGCTGCTCTCTGATAATAAAAACACACAAACTGCAGGAGGCTTTATGGCTGCGTGTGTGTGTGTGTGTGTGTGTGTGTGTGTGTGTGTGTGTGTGTGTGTCCAGGGTTAATGGAGGTCCAGGTTTATAAATGGATACACGTTGTAATATTTGATCACACAGTGTTTTGCAGCTGTTTCTGTTTTTGTGTGTGTTCATTCCTATAAATTCACATCATCATTAAACATAACACATTCAACACATTCAAAAAAGACGAGCTGAGTCGAAGGTTCATGGATTTTTTCTCAGTCTGTCTCAGTACAATACTCACACTGTCCACATGAACCTTGGAAGGTGACTGGTTTTATCAGATCCCGTCAAAGGTGAGGTTTACCTACCGCATGTGTGGATGAGTCAGTAAATAAACAAGTGGATCTAAACCAACTGTGTGAGCCTCTGAGCTGCTGTTAGCTGTTAGCTGTTAGCTAAGCTGGACTCTGAAACATCAGGAACTGTTTCGACCTGTTTGTTTCCTCAGTGAAAAATGACCTGAGGCAGCTGTGGTACTTTCCCCACCGGCTGATGATGATGATTGTCATCAGGTGATGTTACCTGATGAAGGCAGCAGCACCATGTGGGCTGTTTCCTCTTTCTCCTAAAGTCACAGTGGAACTTTACAACCCATGAAGCACCATGTCCATCACCTGCAGGCTAATGAGGCTGATGTTCCAGCTGTGCTGAGTTCAGCAGCTGGCAGCAGCTGCAGTGGGCTCACTGCCCACCACAGCTTCATTCATTCACACTGTGAGCAGTTCTCACATGGCTGTCAGCGGCTCTGTGGCTGCCTCCGTCTTCTTCTACAGCTCCACGATGTAGGAAGTTCATCATTTCGTCCTTCGTCCGATTTTTGTGTTTTTCCCCTGAACCGTCAGACGCCCCACAGACCAACAACCAAACACAAACTGTGAAGATGTCATTGATAATGATGAAAATGTAAAGTCTGTCACGTTGATCTGTGAACTCAACACTAAATGTGCAGTAAAAGTTCGGAGGCTCAGCTGTGCAAAGAGTTTAGACACAAAATGTGAGGGAACGCGTGTCAGGATCCAGATTTAGGTCCAGTTGATTTTCAGGGTGGATTCAGTTAGTGATCCAGCGCAGATTCATCCTGGCTATTTGGCCTCAGTCTGACGTCTCCGTCGATTCTTCTGAGCGCTTTTTGCCAACAGTTATAGACGACTTCTGTTCCTCTCTGCCCTCTCTGTTAGCTCCATTGATCTGCTCCCAGCTGCCAATACCGCTCCCTGCTGAGGTCCAGTAAAACTGACCTGAGCACTGTCATCACACGCAGACTGGATCTGAGTTCCTGCAGGTTCCCACACATCGACGTTCAGCTAATTACTGTCAGAGAGACACTGTGAGCCGTTACAGTCCGTTCCAGCTAAATCTCAGGCGACAGCTGAATTTCACAGCGCCTGATTGGTGGTTTTGATCATACATCTGTCCATCACCGTCGTATTGTTGAGCATCAGCTCGCAGAGATCAACCTTGCTGCACAGAGATCATGAATCACAGTCGGTGTAATGTAATTATCATCACATGTTACAGCAGCATCTCACAGGACAGTGATTTTCCAAATGGTTTGACTGCTCCTTCACATATTTACGGCCACGTGCAGAGTGTTTCCAGTTAGTTAACGGTTGTGAGTGAGCAGTCGGTTAGTGCTGTGCTGCAGTTTCTGAGAATCTGAATCTGTACTCAGAGGACAGGGATCACATGTGGAAAGCAAATCCCTCAGTGCAGAATAATCCCTACCACTTTAATGAATACATTTAAATGCACTGCCTCATGTTTGTGAATGCATTTAACTTTGAAATGAGAATTTTCACTTTCAGAAGATAAAAACTGGACAATCAGCTTTTCACACCAGGCTTCGAATGACAGAGGAGACTCAGTATAAAACACGTGTATGAAGGCGACGCTGCACTGCTTTGAAATTAGCTTTTAGTTTTAAAAAAAAGTAAATTACCTCACAGATAGGAGCATTAACACGGCAGACGGGGTCATGGCCTTATTTTCTGAAGGACTGAGACATAATCCACAGCCGCAGTTCATTACCTGGATATCTGATGCTCTGAGGTGATTTGCATATTTGAATATAAAGAGTTTAATTCCACAGTGAGACAGGTTCATTTGAGAAAAGGACAGGAAGTTGTGTAATCACCTAAAAACAATTCATACAGTTAGCATCCCTTTCAAAATAAAAGAACTAACTGATGTAATGAGTGGCTCTCAGCCAGCTGCCTCCATGACGGAGGACCACGGTCCGACTGCCCTCCGGTGTGGATGTTCTGTATGTTCACATCAGAGCGTTCCCGTGTTCATGCATTGTTTTTATTGGCTTGTTATTTTTAATTTCTGCACTCTGCAGTGATAGCGCCCCCTGTACTCATGTTCTCCCTATATGGGACCATCAGAGACAGGAAGTGCTGTGTGCCAGGTGTGACCCTCATCCGATCAGGAATCCTTAATCACAGCAGTCTCAGGCTTTCCTGTCAGGAAATGAAGCCGAGCTCAGGGACGCTGTCTGCCGCTGAGACGAGCGCTGTCTCGGCCGTGGGACAGTCCAGGAGAGAAAAACTGTGCTGAAATTTAAAACACATTTCATCATCGTGACGTCGCTGTTGAGTGGCTTTACAGTAAAACGTGGATCAGTGCAGCTGTAAAGTCTTTTCTCCTCAGTGTGTCTGAGTCACACAAACCTTCCTGGCCTCCTGCCCAAAGTCTAATCTCCTCCTCTTCCTCTTCCTGTGATTTATGGCTCCTTACAATGAAAGGTGAAGGCCGCATGAGGTCTGTGTCTGTGTGTGTGTGTGTGTGTGTGTGTGTGTGTGTGTGTGCGTGCAGCCTTACATGCAGATAAGCTGCAGTGATGGAAGACGTGCTGAGCAGAGACTGGACTGGTGGTCGGGAAACTCTCTGCTTCACTGTCCATAACAACTTTCAGAAAGAATCAACTCCAACTCCCAACATGCACTCTGGTCGAGCCGGACTCTGTTAGCATGCAGCTAATCGTGGGGTGAAGTGAGAGGTCGAGTTGTGCAGAACTTGCTGGATCAGCTGTGGTCCTGAACACGTGCCAGCTGTTTGTGATGTGGACGACCCGCGTGACGTGTTTTCTTTGTGCAGGTACGGCGACATGGTTCCCAACACCATCGCAGGGAAGATCTTCGGCTCCATCTGCTCTCTCAGCGGCGTGCTGGTGATCGCCCTGCCGGTCCCCGTCATCGTCTCCAACTTCAGCCGAATCTACCACCAGAACCAGAGAGCGGACAAGATGAGAGCGCAGCAGGTCTGACAGCTTTATGACACCACATGACCACAAGGTGCAGTCAGTGACATGCAGCTGCAGCCATGTTACCGTGGAACCAGGAAATATCACGGTACAAAGGTAGAAAATAACCTGACAAACACGTCTGTCAGCACGTCAGTAAATCAGCCGGTGAATCAGGTCATGTGAGTCTGTCAGTGTCACATGTTATGATGTGCAGCTCCATCCTTCAAGTTCAATAAACACCCTGTAATTCTCATCTGATCTTTAATGAAGGATGATCAGTTTGTTTTCTGTCTTCTGCAGGAGAAAGAACTTTAACTGAAACAAAGAGCCACAAATACACAACACTACAAACGTGCTGCCGTCTGTATTTAATAAGGCCAACAGTTCATATCAGCCTGACGTGGATTTTAGTTTTTCTTTTTCTGTTCTAGCTGTGAGGTTATATCTCATATTATTTACCGTGCCTAATAATATATTCTGCTGCCACAGTAATGTAATTTCCCCTGTGGTAAAAACAGTCTCATATTAAATACTCTGTTCTTGATCTTTATGTTTTTATTTTTGGTATTTTTACTGAGGTGAACACGACTGTGCATGAAATTATCAGCAAAAGTTTTTGGAACAGTTCCATCAGGTGCGAGCGTCTGCAGTTAGGTTTCTGTTAGCACCTGATGGCGGCGACGGCTCCCAGTCGCTCAGGAAGCTGAGTCTGAACAACCTGCTGCTGATTTTCTCCTGTCGAGCAGTAAAATATTACGGAATGCACCTTTAAAGATGCAGAGTGTTACAGCATCTGAGCCTGAGCTGGCAGTTCATCTGAGAGGCGTCGAGTCTGAAGAGAGTGAACGGATGAATCTGACGGGCTTCACTTTCACGTTAATGCTCCCATACACAGCCAGGATGTGTGTGTGTGCGTGTGTGTGTGTGTCTCTGTGTGTCTGTGTGTGTCTGTGTGTGTGTGTGTTTGATGTGCTGACAGTGCTGTTTTCTTGTGTATTTCTGTCCGGCAGAAAGTGCGCTTGGCTCGGATCCGTATGGCAAAGAAAGGAACAGCCAACGCCTTCCTCCAGTACAAAGAAGACAGAGCGATAGGGGTGAGACACACACACACACACACACACACACACACACACACACACACACACACACACACACACACAGAAACAGTCAATAGTTTCTCACTATCAGGCAGGAAGGGTGGACTGCAGTCCACTTAACTCAGAGAGTGATGGAGAGATCAGGTGGAGGTGGGGCCTGTGACCAGGTCGCAGCAAGTGTAAAGAAAAGGTCACCTGACCTAAACCTGACCCAGCAGCACGGCGTCTGGATGTCGGTGCTGTGGCGTCTCCCTCCATCAGCCGTCTGCACCTCTGGGATCTACCTCATCACAGCTGAACAGGACTTTATCTGCCCAGTCTCAGTCCATCACTGATCCATCACTGATCCGTCACTGATCAATCACTGATCCATCACTGATCCATCACTGATCCGTCACTGATCAATCACTGATCCATCACTGATCAATCACTGATCCGTCACTGATCAATCACTGATCAATCACTGATCCATCACTGATCAATCACTGATCCGTCACTGATCAATCACTGATCAATCACTGATCCGTCACTGATCCGTCACTGATCCGTCGCTGATCAATCACTGATCCGTCACTGATCCGTTGCTGATCAATCACTGATCCGTCACTGACCCGTCGCTGATCCGTCGCTGATCCGTCACTGATCAATCACTGATCAGTCACTGATCAATCACTGATCAATCACTGATCCGTCACTGATCCGTCACTGATCCGTCGCTGATCCGTCGCTGATCCGTCACTGACCCGTCACTGATCCGTCACTGATCCGTCACTGATCAATCACTGATCCATCACTGATCAATCACTGATCCGTCACTGATCAATCACTGATCAATCACTGATCCGTCACTGATCCGTCACTGATCCGTCACTGATCAATCACTGATCAATCACTGATCCATCACTGATCCATCACTGATCCGTCACTGATCAATCACTGATCAATCACTGATCAATCACTGATCCGTCACTGATCCGTCACTGATCCGTCGCTGATCAATCACTGATCCGTCGCTGATCCGTCGCTGATCCGTCACTGATCCGTCACTGATCCGTCACTGATCAATCACTGATCCGTCACTGATCCGTCACTGATCAATCACTGATCCGTCACTGATCCGTCACTGATCAATCACTGATCCGTCACTGATCCGTCACTGATCCGTCACTGATCCGTCACTGATCAATCACTGATCCGTCACTGATCCGTCACTGATCAATCACTGATCCGTCACTGGTCACGGATCCGTCACGGATCCATCACTGATCAATCACTGATCCGTCACTGATCCGTCACTGATCCGTCGCTGATCAATCACTGATCCGTCACTGATCCGTCGCTGATCAATCACTGATCCGTCACTGATCAATCACTGATCCGTCACTGATCAATCACTGATCAATCACTGATCCGTCACTGATCCGTCACTGATCCGTCGCTGATCAATCACTGATCCGTCACTGATCCGTCACTGACCCGTCACTGATCCGTCACTGATCCGTCACTGATCCGTCACTGATCAATCACTGATCCGTCACTGATCCGTCACTGATCAATCACGGATCCGTCACAGATCCGTCACGGATCCATCACTGATCAATCGTATCGCACCGTGTCCAGTGTCCAGTGTCCAGAGTCCCAGAGGAGACACTGGACACAGTTTCCAGGTCTTCAACGTTCGGATTTTCATTTTTTTTAAATTCCTTTTGAATTCTTCAGTACAGCCCTGGTTCTGAAGTGAGCAGGAAATCCACCACCCTCAGGGGCGTCTTCAGTAGACACACTGTCCCCACTCACTGTGGACACAGTGTCAGGACGCTCTGAAAAGAAACTGATGTTAATGTGCAGGTGAAAGTCTCAGTGTCTTTCTGTTGGATTTTTTTTTTCAGGGGATGAAACATCCACCGAGTTTAAATGTTTTATCGGTGAAATGGGTTTAAGCTTCAGGTAGAAGAACACACACACACACACACACACACACACAGTTTTAATCTCTCTTCAGCACTGAGCAAGAAAGAGGGATGACTGTTGGATTTATAGAGTGCATAATGAGGACAAAGTGGAAGAGGAGGAGGATGAAGATGAAGAGTGGAGGGAAATGGAGAGGCTGCAGCAGGAGAACAGAAAGGAGGAGGTGTAAAATAATAGGATGAATAAACGGAGCAACAGTACAGAATGAGGAGAGGAAGAGAAGATCAGTGTGTTTGTGTAATCTGAGAAAGAGACAGAAAACCAGCGTTTTTATACTGAGAGCCTCTTTGTTCTGAAACATCACACCAGAGGGAAAGATGGAGAGGAGGAATAAATAGAAAGAGAGAGGGAGAGAGAGAGAGGAAGCAGGGTGGAGGGAAAAGAAGGGAGATTAGTTTGGTGGCGAAGAAACAGAGATGGAGGGGATCAGATTAAACTGAGAGAAGAGAGACTTTAATATTATTAGATGTCATCTGCTTTTCAGTTAAGCTCTTTGAAAAAATTCATGGAAAGAAAAAGTTTTAATCGTGAGCAGATGAAACCTTCACTGTGAACAGTTGGTGCTCACGTCTGTGTCTCACTGACAGAAAAAGCAACTCAGTCAATCAATCAATCAGCTAATCCATTGATCGGTCACCTGTCTCTCATTTATGACAAAGCATCACGTTCTCTGAGCCCGTTGTATGCTCCGTGTCAAAGCTTTTAATTTGAAAACTCTTTGACGAAGAAGCTGCAGTGAAACTTCTGAACGTGGACGAGGACAGTGGACGTTCCTGAGACAAATAAGAATTTCCACTTCATCAGGAACCTTCTCTGTGTCCAGAGACACGATGTTTTGTTTCACTGAGTGATGGATCGCACTGAACTGTGAGCGTCACTCGGTGGACGCCTTCGTTGTGTGTGGATGAATTATGAATCACATTATGCAAATTTCCCTCCAGCTTAATTTGTTTATTCCCTTTGGAGATTTTAAAGCTTCAAAGTCTGATTTTTTTTTATGTTCTTTGTCGATCGTGGTGTCGGGCCTCACACGCACACGCACACACACACACACACACACACACACACACACATAAATAAATAATTTCACTGAAAGTGAAAACTCCTTTTACTGAAATAATAAAATTTTTATTCAAGTGTATAACTAATGCTTGTGTTTCTGTTTTGCGTGCGTGCGTGTGTGTGCGTGTGTGTGTCTGTGTGTGTGTCTGTGTGTGTGCTTGTGTGTGTGTGTGTGTGTGTGTGTGTGTGTCTGTGTGTGTGTTAGGACCGTGACAGTGACAGCACAGCTCTGTGTGTGAAGAACAGATCAGCGTTCGAGCATCAACACCACCACCTGCTGCACTGTCTGGAGAAAACAACGGTGAGGATTCAAACACATCAGCAGCAGCACAGTTTAGCCTGCACACACACGCGCACACACACACACGCACACACACACACACACACACACACACACACACACACACACACACACACACATACAGACACATTTTTAGATTCTAATGGACAAACACAGGTTTAAAAATACCTTTGATGTTTCTTTCCTTTGCATGTTTAGGGAATAGATATTTGTTTATATCAATATGTAAGTCATTAATCATTAATCATTATTCGTTACCAGATCATTGGTTTGAGTGAGGGAGGGAATTCACAGGTGGCTGATTCATTTCTTGAATATTGATCTGTCAGATTAAAGCTGCAGGAGATTTAATGGGAGCTTTATAAACTGGAGCTGTGCTGTGTGTCACTGACCTCTGACCTCTGACCTCTGTATCATCTGTAGCTGCTGATTTCATGTCAGTTTTGTTTAGATGTTTGCAAACAGACTTGTTTGAAAATGGAGGTGAACGTGATTAATCCTGTGATGATGGGAAAGAGTGAGGCTCAGCTAAAAGGGTAAAAAGTTCAGATGCTGGTTTTATTCTTTATTCAAATGTACTGTAACGTACGGTGAACTCTGACAGTGAATCCACCACAACGAGCGAATTCTGCTGTAGCAGCAGTAACTGAGGCAGAGAGCAAAGTTCGATAACTGAACATCCATCCTCTGCATGTCCAACCCCCCCGTCTCCTCACAGAACCACGAGTTCACGGACGAGATGACCTACAGCGAGCTGTGTATGACGGAGTCCGTCGGCTTCAGGACGAGTCGTAGCACCTCCCTGTCCAGCCAGCAGGGGGCGCAGAACAACTCCACCGGCTGCTGCCCCCGCCGGGCCAGGAGGAGAGCCGCCATGCGACTGGCCAACTCCACAGTGTCCGTCAGCCGAGGGAGCGTCCAGGAGCTGGACACCCTGCACATCAAAACCACGTCCATACCACCACAAACGTAAAGCCACACTTCCACCACGACAGATAAGCAATACACAACAATATTTCTGTTTCTCAACAGTACACACAGCACTGACAGCACACACAGCACTGACAGCACACACAGCACACACAGCACTGACAGCACACACAGCACTGACAGCACACACAGCACACACAGCACTGACAGCACACACAGCACTGACAGCACTGACAGCACACACAGCAGACACAGCACTGACAGCACACACAGCACTGACAGCACACACAGCACTGACAGCACTGACAGCACACACAGCACTGACAGCACACACAGCACTGACAGCACAGACAGCACACACAGCAGACACAGCACTGACAGCACAGACAGCACTGACAGCACTGACAGCACTGACAGCACAGACAGCACACACAGCACACAAAGCACTGACAGCACAGACAGCACACACAGCACTGACAGCACACACAGCACTGACAGCACTGACAGCACAGACAGCACACACAGCACTGACAGCACTGACAGCACAGACAGCACACACAGCACACACAGCACTGACAGCACTGACAGCACACACAGCAGACACAGCACTGACAGCACAGACAGCACACACAGCACTGACAGCACAGACAGCACACACAGCACACAAAGCACTGACAGCACAGACAGCACACACAGCACTGACAGCACACACAGCACACACAGCACTGACAGCACTGACAGCACAGACAGCACACACAGCACACAAAGCACTGACAGCACAGACAGCACTGACAGCACAGACAGCACTGACAGCACACAAAGCACTGACAGCACAGACAGCACACACAGCACTGACAGCACAGACAGCACAGACAGCACTGACAGCACAGACAGCACACACAGCACACAAAGCACTGACAGCACTGACAGCACAGACAGCACTGACAGCACACAAAGCACTGACAGCACAGACAGCACACACAGCACACACAGCACTGACAGCACACACAGCACACAAAGCACTGACAGCACTGACAGCACAGACAGCACTGACAGCACTGACAGCAGACACAGCACTGACAGCACTGACAGCACAGACAGCACTGACAGCACTGACAGCACTGATAGCACAGACAGCACACAAAGCACTGACAGCACAGACAGCACACACAGCACTGACAGCACTGACAGCACAGACAGCACTGACAGCACACACAGCACTGACAGCACTGACAGCACAGACAGCACTGACAGCACACACAGCACTGACAGCACACACAGCACTGACAGCACAGACAGCACTGACAGCACACACAGCACTGACAGCACTGACAGCAGACACAGCACTGACAGCACTGATAGCACAGACAGCACACAAAGCACTGACAGCACAGACAGCACACACAGCACTGACAGCACTGACAGCACACACAGCACTGACAGCACTGACAGCAGACACAGCACTGACAGCACTGATAGCACACACAGCACACACAGCACACAAAGCACTGACAGCACAGACAGCACTGACAGCACACAAAGCACTGACAGCACAGACAGCACACACAGCCTTCAGCGATTCACTCTCTGCTTATCCACTGTGTGTTTTTCTGTGTGTGTCTATTTGTCTCCGTCCTCTCAGTCGTTCCAGTCTCAACGCCCAGGCGGACGACCTGAAGCTGAACTGCGAGGAGCAGGATTTCACCGCGGCCATCATCAGCATCCCCACGCCCCCCGCCAACACGCCTGACGAGAGCCTCCCCCCGTCACCCGCCCCCATCCCCGGCATCCTGCGCAACACCCGCGCCACCACCTACACCCACGAAACTGTCAAAATCTCATCCTTATAACCTCCAACCTCACCCGCAACCTCCCCCCGTCTCCCTCTCTGCAGCCCCCCCAGTCACCCTCCCTGTGAAGTCTGAACTTTAAAGATCCCTTTGAACCTCTGATCCTGAACCAGGGGCGCTGCTAGCTGACATTTCGGGGACAAAGACTGCTCAGATGGATACTTTGAGCACCGCCGGGTGCTTTCACATCCTCGCACCATTTTGTGATTTAGGTGGAATGAACACAGAACAGCATCTGATGAGAGCTGAGAACCCAAGGTAAATTCAGAGACAGGGACTTCTCCCACGGACTTTTCCTTTTTCTTAAGAATTGGCCCCTTGTGCGTTTCAGGCCCCGACAAGCACTTGACCTCTGCACAGTTTTGACTTTTGGACCTCATTGCACAAACCCTTTGAAGGGTTCATTCTTGACTGACAATTGAAAAACAGAAAGACTGACACTCAGCACCTCAAAGCCAACTGATGGACTTGGTTCACTGGGTCCATGTGGTGTCCCCACCGAACATACAGGAGGGGTTCAAACCTGACATGGACTGTTGACGTGTCATTGAACTGAGGGACTGCCGACCATTGGACGATCATGTAGACTCAGCTGGTTTGGCGTCGAACTCGTGTGATTGGAGAAAGACGGAACAGAGACGGATCGAACACAACCAAAAAACCCTCGCGGCCATGGCTACAGTTTTTTTGATTACTTTAGATGTTGGTTGTTGCTGGAACATGATGCATCTCAGGCCAATGAAAGAAGGACGCGCTGATTGGTAGTTTGGCTTAATTCAAACCTGGATGGTTTCATTTCCTGCGGCTCCGGTCTGGAGCTTAGAAGCCTGATTACAGGGAAAATGCTCAGTCGAGTGTAATGTTGTAGGTTTAAGCCCCAACAGTCGGTCAAGATGTCCGATGGATGGATGGATGAAGGATGACTCTGGAGTCAAATGGAGCTCCGAAGTGTGTAGGACTGATCTCTGGTTCTAAATCAGCAGCTGGAGACGCTTCAGGTCATTTCAGGTCAAACTTTTATCAGCATCAGTTCTGTGAAGTGAAAGGACATGAAGATGTTGGACTGATGATCCTGACACTGCTGAAACTGAACTGGGTTTAACTGATCTGTGCTGAGCCTGAATACTGTTCACACAGCTACACTGAGCTAACTGCAGCTTAAAGGAGCTGAACTGGGCCAAACCAAACTGGTCTGAGAAGAACTGGATTTACCTGGTTTTCTAAATGGGACTGTGGAGAGAGGTGGTCTGAATGAGGGATTCTGGACTGGATTGATCTAGTCTGATGTGAACTGATGTGGTCTGACTGTAGCTCAGAAGTGTTTCTCAGTGTGACACTGACGTCCAGACTGGGAACGAAAGCCTTTTACTTTTCAAAATATGCAACATTACAACAAGCAGGAAAATAGCATCAACAAATGAACATAATAATAATAAGAATAATAATAACAATAATAATGTGTGTGTTTAAAAACTACAGCAATTATTGCAGGGAAAAAATGTAAAGCAACTAAGAACTTCATTTGTTATGTGACCTTTTCAGTGAGAGAGAACAAAAGTATTCTGCAATAGATTTAAACAGGAAAGGGAAATGCACCAACAAAAGCTCTGCGGAACTGAAATCATGTTTTTCCTGATGACGTGCATTCTGGGAAAAAAAGGTTGTTTTTAGCACAGTAAAGATGCTGCCGTGTTTCCGTATCAGTCTGATTGTCCCTGATCACGGAGATCACCCGAACATGAAGCCGCAACATACGCAGAAAGATCGTGTTTAATGTTAGCTGTTACGTTAGCATTCACGCAATCAGGCTGTCGCTTCGTAAAACAAAGATACGTCCAACAAAACAGCTGGTCACTAAGGTGACACTGATGCATGAAAAATGAAAACTGTGTTAACCAGAACCCTGAAGCTGAAGTCCTCCCACCTTCCTGTCTGGTCTCTGCTCCACCAGCCTCTGTTCTCAGTCATTCCGCGGGTTTTACTTCCCATATTATAAGATTCAGTTCAGAGTAGATCCTGCTGGTCACAAAGCTAAAAACATTCAAAGGCTAAAATACTTTATTATAGTTCTATAAACTACATTGAATTATAAATGAACGTGAGCAGTAACATGAATGGAAACAGAAACTGTTGTGTTGTGCATCAGTGTGAGCATCCACTGTTAGCAGCCGCCGTGAGCAGCCGCCGTTAGCAGCCTCCGTTAGCCGCCGCCGTTAGCAGCCGCCGTTAGCAGCCGCTGTTAGCCGCTGGAACAAACTAAAAGATGAATTAAACGTTAACATGTGAAAAACTACAGCTCCCATGAAAATCTACCAGCACACGAATGCAAGTCATCATAACGTTTTTCAGATCCATGAAATCCCGTCACGTTTTTCCAACTTTCCAGCTTTAGTTTGTGCTGTGGAAAACTCCCTGTCCTGTCAGAGGCAGTCTGAAGGTTCAGCTCTCTATACGTCTCCCAACAAACCGTGTTCACTTACTGTTACTTGGTGAGACCTGGAGCTAAACAATGAGAACAGTAAACTGTTTGTTAAGATGAGGTTTTTAGAAGTTACTGTCATTTATTAGAGAACATGGACAGAAAACGTCCAAAAAAAGTCAAACTGATGAAAGAAGTCTTAGAAAATCAGTGAGTCTGGATGAAGTTAGTGGAACAGAGTCTGGCTGAAAAACAGGATGAGACTTTATTCTTTTAAAATGCATCTTTTAGTCCACACGTGTGCTGTTTCTAACGTTTAGCATCAGAATCATGAATGTTGGGCTGCGAAGATGTGCTGGAAACGATGAGGCGAGTGTTCGCCATCAGCTGTGTGTGACTTCAGCTGTGAGTATTTTGGCGAAGCATTTCCCCGACCATTCAGAGGCGAGTGCGACTCAGACGCGAGACGAGACGTACATACTGTAACATACTTTGTATCATAAACTTTCACCTGCATCGTCCAATCAAATCCCCAACCCCAAAAAAGAAAAAAAAAGATAGAGATGAAAGTCGTCAGGTATCTGAGCGGCGTTCCTCCGTGCATGACCCTCGTACAGTAGAAGTAGCACTACTGCTCATAGGAGTTTATCAACATATCAAAGAAAAAAATGAGGAAAAAAAACACAAACACAAGGGGAAAAAAATCATCCGTTCTTTTGCATGACAACTTTTTTGTTCTCTCCTATCAGTCGTTTGTTTTCCTCATCGTCCCCAAACTTTTCAAATGGAGTGTTTGCACCACTGAGAAGTGAACGTTGCAGAGGAGAAATGAAACCATCATATAAAAGAATATTTGAGTTCAAAAATAAAAATCATTCAGGCATGTTCCTCGCCAGAATGCAAAGTATGTGTGTGTGTGTGTGTGTGTGTGTGTGTTTGTTTGTATGAATGTTTGTGTGTTTGTATGATGAGCAGTCACACATATGCATGGATACCGTTATAGGTATTTTACCTGTTTTCTCTGGCGGTTTAAAGAGAGATGAGGGAGGGAGGAGCCTGAACCTGTCGTCCGTTCACCTCACGGACCCTTTTCTCTTTTTCAAACTCCAACTCTGTCGTCTTCATGTTTTCACTCTGCAGCTGCGTCTCTCAGCTGGACTCCACCCACACAGCTTCATTATTTAACTACTGATCAGTATTATTAGCCCGGAAACTAATTAGCACCATACAGTGGTTTATTTGTACCATGACGATTCACACTGGATTGTTTGGTCAAATCGTCCCAACTCAAAGTTCGTCCTCTGTTTTTTTTTCCACAGCTTTCAGTCACTTCTCACATCCTTCATCAGTGGGTGGAGTCAGCTTGGCTGCAGGTGAAAACTCCAGGAGCAACATCCGACTTTAAACAATGGATTTATGACTGAAACTTTCTAAACATTTCCTCTAATCACTAATTCGAATTTCAAACTTTTCCAAGTGTTTTGTGTTAAATGATCCTGCCAGTGATTTCTTTGTCCCCTTTTCCTTCCGTGCAAACATCAGACTGCAGTTTTATCTGAGGTTCTTCGACAGTTTCCGTCATCATGACGAACCAAATGTGGTTAAATTGTGTTTGTGAGATTCTGCTTGTACGGGTTTGTAGTGGCTGGGAATCGTGGCTCTGCTGTAATTTACTGGGTTCTTCTGAGTCCGGTTTTGCTGCAGAGACTGCAACAAACAGCACATCAGTCTGATTCTGAGGTGGAAAAGGGGATAAACAGATCAGAAACTGAGGAGCGATTGATGTTAACCAGCATTTTTTTTTCCGTCCGGTGAACTGATGGACGTTCAGTCTCAGAGAGAGTGACGAGTGGTGAATGAATGAAGGAGAAAACAGCATTAAAGCACAGAGGTGTATATTCCATTCCACTAATAAAGAAACTGAAACCAGAGCACGGGCTGCTTTGTCTTCTTCTGGTCTCTCCGTCACTGCCGTGTATCTGCTGACCTGAGGTCAGGGTGGTGGAAGAACTTTACCAGTCCACAGCCCGACGTGCGCGTGCTATCTGAAGCACTGACTGGACACATACCAGCCACTTCCTGTTTGTCCGGGTGTAGGCTGGATGTAGGCGATGAGTCAGCTGATCATGAGATGGAGCACAAACCTGACGATGCAGGTGCTTTTATCAATTTTATTGTTAATATTAATCAGTGCACCGATTGTGTGATGACACTGATGAGAAAAGAGCTCTTGGTGACAGGAAATGTTGATGTAGATTTTTCTGGAAAGGCTGCAGACCCAGCTGAGGGCCAGTTGAAGCTGAGTCCAAGTCCGGCTGAGTCCCCACACTTTACTCTTTTACTCTTCATTCTCTGAGTCTTTTTCTTCCAAAAACTTCCAAGTGTTCAACTCTTCTTTTTAAAAGAAAACACAGAGAGACACGTCTTAAACACTGGAGACCAGGGAAGTTGAATCCGTAGAGCTTTATTCTTCAATACAGAATTCCAAAGCTGAGTTTTACCATCTGTGCATCACTTTTTATATTGTAAATTGTATTGGTATGTCTGACTACATCCCTTTTTCCTTTCATTGGTCATTTTTGGGATAATTCTACTCATATCAAAAATTAAGCTCTTCCCATCTTATATCAAAAAAGTAAAGCACGTGGCCTTTACACATGACCAGTGGCAGACTGTTGACCAGGTTCAGGGGCAGGTCTGGGTGTAACTGGGCATGTCCCTTTCTAATTCCCTCCATTTGATTGGTGTACATCTATCTTTTTTTTTCGTGGTATTTTGCAGGCCTGATCTCTAATGGAGTTTTTTCTCGTCTCACGTGCACCACAACACCCTGCTAACAACCACACTCTAACCACACTTTGTTTTTTAATGCGATCTGGGCTTCTTTCGATTTGGCTTTTTAAAAAAAAAAAAAAACTTTCCAGTGCCTCTGAAGCACCGAACACATGCATGCAAAGCATGAGTGATTATCCCTTGTGACGCCGCAATCGCAGGCAGAGTGGCACACAAGGCAGCAATAAGTGCTGAAAGGGCAACCACCAATGGAATTTCCCTCATTGAAGTCCACAGATGGGTGAAGCACAGATAGGACACAACACATTGCACAAAATCTGACACCACAAAATACAGGAAGGCTTTTTTTTGCAGACACAGTAAAGGCTTGGCTTCCTGTTTGTACAGTGTATTGTAATGTATATATTCAGATGTTACAGGATGCAGGTCTCAAAGCTTCACATCGTCCAGCAGACATGGAAAGCCTCAGAAAAGCAGTGAATCATATTGTTGGCCAGTTCCTTAGAACAGGCAGCGTCTACGTCGCGGTCATAGTGATTTTTTCGTACCATGTCATTCTTGACAAGGACATGCAGTGCACCTGCAAGGGTCAGCCCGCTGACTGCTCGTTATACATGACTCTGCCTGTGTTTTTAATCCTTACCTTGATGCTCTGGATGGACGGAATCTTTCAGCGAGTCTGGAAATTCACAGTGTCAAAACGTAACCGCTATTTTTGGTACATTATAGTTCAACGCGTTCTCAAAGCAGTTCTTGTAAGTCTGCTGTGGGTCGCATCTGTGCTGATTGATGGAGACTGGTATGTTTGCTGTATGAATGTTCACCCTGAACAGCTACCAATAGCCTGCAAGGAGAAGAGTGAACGGACAGCAGAGGAACGAGTGATCATCGCAGAGCTGAAAAATGAGGCAAGGGTGAGTGTTAATCTAGTTTCAGAGACGACATCATGGCGACATGACGGCTGTTCGTACGTGCACGTATGCAGCCTGGGTGTTGCTGGTTTTCTCCAGTTTTCAGATGAACACCAGGTTCATCCTCCATCAGTTTTAGAGACAGAGAACATTTCTGCACCGGCTAAATGTTCAGAATTTAGTTTGATTTGCTTTTATCCTCAGAATCCTGTGATTGTTTAATTGTGTAAAGCACTTTGTGTTATATTGTGTTTTTATGAACAGTGATATAAAAAGTTACAGCCCATGGTCCAACATTCATGTTTCCATAAAGAGTAATGGTCCTGGATTAGAAGTGTGTGTCCTCTAACAACCTGTTATCATCAGGATTCTAGAAAACAACTAAAGCCGATGAAGATGCTGTGATAAAAGCAGCTTTGTGATGCTGTGTTTCAGGTTATTGGCCTGCCACTTCTCTTCTCCATCACTTTTACGGCTGCCTTCTTGTCTAAATGTTGCTAGAAACAAGTTCTTTTTGATGAGCTTATTTTGGAAGAAGGGGAAATTCTTGTGACAGAGAAACTGAGAGAAGCTGCGAAACTTAAACTAGAAGACAAACTCCAAACCTGTGTGAATGACGAAGACTGGGCAAAGTGTTGTGATGTTCCTGCGAAGCTAATTACAGAAAAATCTTCTGGACAAGCTGGTTCCCAATCTTCCCGACCACCAGCTGTAGCTTCAGAGCAGTGCACTGACTCCCCACCTGAAGAGAAGGCAAGCTTGATTAATAATGAATTAATAATGGGAGAAACTGGTTAAACTGGTTTGAAACTGACTTTTGCTCTTCTCCTTTCTTTACCTATACTCTGAAACTCATTAACATTCATGTTTGATAAAAACTGTTTGCTATGATTTTACCATCATTTGATGATGATCTGTGATATTTTACCTTTTCTTCTTATTACAGATTGAATTGATTCCAATGGTGGAGCAGCAGGTACAGAGCACAGCTGTGGACTCTGGATCGGCCTGAGCTCAGAGAGTCGCCGGATCAATAAACTTTAAAAACTTAACTGTAACTTGATTTTTAAAAAAAAACAGTGTGATTTTGACTTTTATTAAACTTTTAAAGTTTAAACCTTCATTACATTTGAAGCATTTTGCTGTTCTTCTAGTTGATTTGGGTTTTTTATATATTGAGTCTGCCTGTGATTGACTGTTCAGTTCTGAATGATGAATGATGAGCGACATTCAGTCAGTGAGAAAAAAATCCTGTTTGGTGTCTTGGACGATTCTAGGCTTTTCCTGTGTTTCATTATAATCAGTTAATAAAAAAAAGAAAAAACCATGATGTGCTTCATTAAGTTGCAGGTGATTCATTCTACAGATCAAACTTTCATTTTCCGTTTCGTCGGGACAGAAGTTCAGTCCGAGACAGGTGAGTCCAGTACCTGTGGTATGTAGCAACCTTACTGTAACGTCACAGCTCCTACAGGTTTTTCGGTATCACCTGAGATTGAAAAGAGAAAGCAAACAGATCCTGGTGGTTTCTATTCAGAACAAACGTGATGGGAGCATCAGTGAAGCGGACCGAAGTGGTTTAAGCTGGTTTCTAGAGATCAAACTTTCATTTTCCGTTTCCACAAAAATGAAAGTTTGGTGTAAAAACTTTTAATTCATCGTTCAGACAGAAAGAGCAAACACACGATTCCATCATTGGTTGTGGTTGTGGTTTGTAGGATGAGGTCTTATAAAGACCAGTTTCTCTGATGGTTTCCAGTGAAACGCATCAGGCCTCAGACACAAAGGAAACAAAGGAAAACGACGCCAACACAGATTTGACTTTTTGATTTTTACTTCCTCAGTTCGACGCAGCTGAAACTGTTTTAATAATGAGAGCAGATCCATTATTACTCCAGCTTCTTAAACACAGACTCCACCACTGAACCGCTTCACCTGCTGAGCCACAGCCGCTGATGTGATAATGCGCAAATACCACATTTACACTGATGAGAAAAGAGCTCTTGGTGACAGGAAATGTTGATGTGGATTTTTCTGGAATGGCTGCAGACCCAGCTGAGAGCCAGTTGAAGCTGAGTCCAAGTCCGGGTGAGTCCCCACACCTTACTCTTTTACTTTTCATTCTCTGAGTCTTATCTCTTAGGTTATGTTTTGTCTTCGTCTGTTGTCTTGTGATTTCTGCTTTTATTTTGGTAACCTGTTCTCCCTTGTGTTTCAGGTAGCTTTCCCTTCCTCTTGTGTTCCTGCTCGTCTGATTGTCTTTCCCCGCCCTGATTGTTTCCACCTGTTCCCCATTACTTAGTGTCTATATATTGTCTGCGTCTCCCTTTGTCCTGTGCCAGTTCGTCTTGTCGTATCGTCAATGAACCAGCGTTTGGTCCATGTTTACCCTTTCTCACGTCAAGCCAGGTCTTTGTTTTTGTTGTTACCTTTTCCTAGTCTTTGCTACTGTTTTCGTTGTTAGATTTTCTTTGTCACTTTGTGTAGTTATTTTGCCTTTGCCCTCGTATGAGTGATTTTTCGTTTCCTGTTCCTACTTTGACCCATTACCTCATGGAGTGATTTTTAGTTGTTAATGTTTATTTTGTACTTTGTCTTTGAGTCGTGCATTTGGGTTCTAGTCCTAGCTCAGTCATAACACTGACTGTAGCTCCGAAGTGTTTCTCAGTGTGACACTGACGTCCAGACTGGGAACGAAAGCCTTTTACTTTTCAAAATATGCAACATTACAACAAGCAGGAAAATAGCATCAACAAATGAACATAATAATAATAACAATAATAATGTGTGTGTTTAAAAACTACAGCAATTATTGCAGGGAAAAAATGTAAAGCAACTAAGAACTTCATTTGTTATGTGACCTTTTCAGTGAGAGAGAACAAAAGTATTCTGCAATAGATTTAAACAGGAAAGGGAAATGCACCAACAAAAGCTCTGCGGAACTGAAATCATGTTTTTCCTGATGACGTGCATTCTGGGAAAAAAAGGTTGTTTTTAGCACAGTAAAGATGCTGCCGTGTTTCCGTATCAGTCTGATTGTCCCTGATCACGGAGATCACCCGAACATGAAGCCGCAACATACGCAGAAAGATCGTGTTTAATGTTAGCTGTTACGTTAGCATTCACGCAATCAGGCTGTCGCTTCGTAAAACAAAGATACGTCCAACAAAACAGCTGGTCACTAAGGTGACACTGATGCATGAAAAATGAAAACTGTGTTTTAGCAGCCGCCGCCAACAGCAGCATATGAAAAACTACAGCTCCCATGAAAATCTACCAGCACACGTGTGCAAGTCATCATAGCGTTTTTCAGATCCATGAAATCCCGTCACGTTTTCCAACTTTCCAGCTTTAGTTTGTGCTGTGGAAAACTCCCTGTCCTGTCAGAGGCAGTCTGAAGGTTCAGCTCTCTATACGTCTCCCAACAAACCGTGTTCACTTACTGTTACTTGGTGAGACCTGGAGCTAAACAATGAGAACAGTAAACTGTTTGTTAAGATGAGGTTTTTAGAAGTTACTGTCATTTATTAGAGAACATGGACAGAAAACGTCCAAAAAAAGTCAAACTGATGAAAGAAGTCTTAGAAAATCAGTGAGTCTGGATGAAGTTAGTGGAACAGAGTCTGGCTGAAAAACAGGACGAGACTTTATTCTTTTAAAATGCATCTTCACACTGGATTGTTTGGTCAAATCGTCCCAACTCAAAGTTCATCCTCTGTTTTTTTTTCCACAGCTTTCAGTCACTTCTCACATCCTTCATCAGTGGGTGGAGTCAGCTTGGCTGCAGGTGAAAACTCCAGAAGCAACATCCGACTTTAAACAATGGATTTATGACTGAAACTTTCTAAACATTTCCTCTAATCATTAATTCGAATTTCTTTCTTTTCCAAGTGTTTTGTGTTAAATGATCCTGCCAGTGATTTCTTTGTCCCCTTTTCCTTCCGTACAAACATCAGACTGCAGTTTCACCTGAAGTTCTTCGACAGTTTCCATCACTGTGACGAACCAAATGTTGTTAAATCGTGTTTGTGAGATTCTGCTTGTACGGGTTTGTAGTGGCTGGGAATCGTGGCTCTGCTGTAATTTACTGGGTTCTACTGAGTCCGGTTCTGCTACAGAGACTGTTTCATCTGTTGTTTCTCAAGGCTCCGTCACTTCCAACCAACAAATATCTGAAGTGGTTACACGGCAGCAGAGCAGCCGTCCTGACATGTGAAGGTCTCGGGTTCACTTCCTATCTTTTAAATTAAGACAAAAAACCAACAAGCTCCATTTACCTGACATGACTAAGCACATCAGTGTGATTCTGAGGTGGAAAAGGGGATAAACAGATTAGAAACTGGGGAGCGATTGATGTTAACCAGCATTTTTTTTTCCTTCCAGTGAACTGATGGACAGAGACGTTCAGTCTCAGAGAGAGTGACGAGTGACAGGATTAAAGCACAGAGGTGTATATTCCATTCCACTAATAAAGAAATATCTGCTGACCTGAGGTCAGGGTGGTGGAAGAACTTCACCAGTCCACAGCCCGACGTGCGCGTGCTATCTGAAGCACTGACTGGACACATACTAGCCACTTCCTGTTTGTCTGACCTGCTTCCCTCCTGTATGTAGCACAGAGCAGCCCAACCTCCACACCCATAATGCATTGGACACTGGGTTGTACACTGTTACCAGCTTATAGAGCAGCTGTGTTCACTGCTGGAATGTGACTTCACCACATTACAGGAAAATCTTGAACTTTTTACTTCACTACATTTATTTGACAGCTTTTGTTACTTTTAGATTTTTGTGTCCAAAACATATGAAGAGCTTATACAATAAGACGCTCTGTACATGTGAATAAATCTTAACAGATGAACTTATAAGTTGATTGACAGAAAACTGATTGGCAGCTTTTCCTTTTAATAACTTTGAGCTTTGGACAAAACAAACAGTGTGAAGGTTTCACTTTGGGCTTAGAGTTTCTGAATTTTTACAAAGCAAACGATCACTAAAAAAGGATGTAGGCGATGAGTCAGCTGCTCATGAGACGGAGCACAAACCTGACGATGCAGATGCTTTTATCATTTTTATTGTTAATATAAAACAATGCACTGATTCAATCTGTGATGATACTGATGAGATAAGAGCTCTTGGTGACAGGAAAAACAAGATTTTTTTTTGGCAGACACAATAAAGGCTTGGCTTCCTGTTTGTACAGTGTATTGTAATGTATATATTCAGATGTTACAGGATGCAGGTCTCAAAGCTTCACATCGTCCAGCAGACATGGAAAGCCTCAGAAAAGCAGTGAATCATATTGTTGGCCATTTCCTTAAAACAGGCAGCCTCTACGTCGCGTTCATAGGGATTTTTTCGTACCATGTCATTCTTGAGAAGGACATGCAGTGCACCTGCAAGGATCAGCCCCGTGACTGCTGGTTATACATGACTCTGCCTGTGTTTTTAATCCTTACCTTGATGCTCTGGATGGACGAAACCTTTCAGCGAGTCTGGAAATTCACAGTGTCAAAATGCAACCGCTGTTTTTGGCACATTATAGTTCAACGTGTTCTCAGAGCAGCTGTCATAAGTCTGCTGTGGGTCACAGCTGTGCTGATTGATGGAAACTGGTATGTTTGCTGTATGAATGATCACACTGAACAGCCACTGATAGCCTGCAAGGAGAAGATGGAACTGAAAGTAGAGGAACGAGTGATCATCGCAGAGCTGAAAAATAAGTCAAGGGTGAGTGTTAATCTAGTTTCAGAGACGACATCATGGCGACATGACGGCTGTTCGTACGTGCTTTTATCCTCAGAATCCTGTGATTGTTTAATTGTGTAAAGCACTTTGTGTTATATTGTGTTTTTATGAACAGTGATATAAAAAGTTACAGCCCATGGTCCAACATTCATGTTTCCATAAAGAGTAATGGTCCTGGATTAGAAGTGTGTGTCCTCTAACAACCTGTTATCATCAGGATTCTAGAAAACAACTAAAGCCGATGAAGATGCTGTGATAAAAGCAGCTTTGTGATGCTGTGTTTCAGGTTATTGGCCTGCCACTTCTCTTCGGCATCACTGTTTTTGCTGCCCTCTTGTCATCAGTACCATGGATGAAAATCTTCAGTTGTTCTAAATGTTGCAAGAAACAAGTTCGTTTTGATGAGCTTATTTTGGAAGAAGGGGAAAATCTTGTGACAGAGAAACTGAGAGAAGCTGCGAAACTTAAACTAGAAGAAGAACTCCAAACCTGTGTGAATGACGAAGACTGGGAAAAGTGTTGTGATGTTCCTGCGAAGCTAATTACAGAAAAATCTTCTGGACAAGCTGGTTCCCAATCTTCCCGACCACCAGCTGTAGCTTCAGAGCAGTGCACTGACTCCCCACCTGAAGAGAAGGCAAGCTTGATTAATAATGAATTAATAATGGGAGAAACTGGTTAAACTGGTTTGAAACTGACTTTTGCTCTTCTCCTTTCTTTACCTATACTCTGAAACTCATTAACATTCATGTTTGATAAAAACTCTTTGCTATGATTTTACCATCATTTGATGATGAACTGTGATATTTTACCTTTTCTTCTTATTACAGATTGAATTGATTCCAATGGTGGAGCAGCAGGTACAGAGCACAGCTGTGGACTCTGGATCGGCCTGAGCTCAGAGAGTCGCCGGATCAATAAACTTTAAAAACTTAACTGTAACTTGATTTTAAAAAAAAACAGTGTGATTTTGACTTTTATTAAACTTTAAAATTTATTTTATTAAACATTAAATGTATTTAAATTTTAAACCTTCATTAGATTTGAAACATTTGCTGTTCTTCTAGTTGATTTTGTTTTTTGATATATTGAGTCTGCCTGTGATTGACTGTTCAGTTCTGAATGATGAATGATGACGACATTCAGTCAGTGAGTCTCTGACGTTTCCTATTGGAAGTTAAGGTGCAGACCATGGACTGGCATGTCTGTCCCTGATCCCCTGTCCTCGTCCCTCCCCTGTCCTCGTCCCTCTGCTGCTGCCTCCTGATAAAGGTGCAGAATATAATGCTACTGAAAGAAGAGAGGGAAAAATCCTGTTTGGTGTCTTGGACGATTCTAGGCTTTTTCTGTGTTTCATTATAATCAGTTAATAAAAAAAAAGAAAAAACCATGATGTGCTTCATTAAGTTGCAGGGGATTCATTCTACAGATCAAACTTTCATTTTTCCGTTTCCACGTGATGAATTAAAGACAAAGGTTTGGTGTAAAAACTTTTAATTCATTGTTCAGACAGAAAGAGCAAACACACGATTCCATCATTTCTTATTGATTATTGATTAACCTGCAGAACACGGTGCAGGTGCAGCCTGTTCACCTGCGGACCGACCGACTGGGACGAGCTGCAGGGATTCCTGTCGCGCAGTGAATCACGGGAAACCGGCGGGCTCAGGTGTGTGTCTGTGATCTACCTGCAGCGACCAATCTCCGTCCCTCAGTCTCTCTCTGTCCCTTTGATCTGATCGTGTCGCCAGTTTCCTCGTTCTCCGTCAGAACCGAGCTCCCGTCCGGTTCCTCCGGTTAATGAGCCCGTTTGCCCGCGCGCTGACAGCGACCCGGTGACGAAACAACACATTTAACCTAAAGTGTGTTTCTAAAACCGTCTTCTTCGCTGGATTTCGGCTTCCACCTGCTAACTGGGAGACAACCTGTCGCCGCTCACCTGTTGTCGCCATGTCCGCAGACAGCGGAGCTCAGCGGTAGAACACAGGCCACAAACTGCGGTGAAGACGGAATAACGAGGACCGGGACCGAGCAGCGGGGACTCTCTGCATCATGGATTCATTGGATTCGGGACAGAAGTTCAGTCCGAGACAGGTGAGTCCAGTACCTGTGGTATTTAGCAACCTTACTGTAACGTCACAGCTCCTACAGGTTTTTCGGTATCACCTGAGATTGAAAAGAGAAAGCAAACAGATCCTGGTGGTTTCTATTCAGAACAAACGTGATGGGAGCATCAGTGAAGCGGACTGAAGTGGTTTAAGCTGGTTTCTGTGGTTGTGGTTTGTTGGATGAGGTCTTATAAAGACCAGTTTCTCTGATGGTTTCCAGTGAAACGCATCAGGCCTCAGACACAAAGGAAAACGACGCCAACACAGATTTGACTTTTTGATTTTTACTTCCTCAGTTCGACGCAGCTGAAACTGTTTTAATAATGAGAGCAGATCCATTATTACTCCAGCTTCTTAAACACAGACTCCACCACTGAACCGCTTCACCTGCTGAGCCACAGCCGCTGATGTGATAACGCGCAAATACCACATTTACACTGAGTCACTGTATACGTCCTGATGCATCAGACGGCTTTCTGATAGGAAACAGGCTCAGTGAGCTGACCCACAGGTGTGTGGTGAGCTGACCCACAGGTGTGTGGTGAGCTGACCCACAGGTGTGTGGTGAGCTGAGCTGTGGAGCTGCTGGAGGCTTCATGCAGCTTCACCTCTGAGAAAAACATGTTCACATCATACAGAGAAACCGGGCGTGGACTCACTCAGCCTGAGGGTGAGGCTGCACGACACAGCACGCTGACATATCATGTATCAGTGGCACTAACATTCCTGTCCAACAACACCCTGCTTCACTGTGACACAGCTGAACCGGTTCACACACACACATACACACACACACACAGCAGCATGAGCACTGTGTGTGTGTGTGTTTGCTCCCTCACTTTTCCAGGCTGCAGTTATCGTCTGAGATGTGCAGTGAATTATTCCTGTTTTTGTTCTGATACCAGTGTGAAGCACAGAGCAGCCGTACACCAACGGTCCAGATAACTGACTGAGCAGTTTGATCAGAGAATGATGAACCTGCTGACGGTGTTGTCCCCCCCCCCCCTGTCTGCAGGACCCTGACTGGGACACGACGCTTCAGTTCCTGCCGGCGTCAGACACCAGGCAGCTGGAGAAGAAACCCGGCCGCAGGAAGAAGCTGTGGATCGGACTCGGGCTGCTGCTGTCAGCCGCCGCTCTGGCTCTGCTGACCGGACTGCTGGTCTGGCACTTCCACTGTGAGCTCATTTATATCAGCCTTCGTTCCCTCTGCTGCCCCCTCACACTTTAAACAAACATTAAACTGATGCAGACAGAACCAAATAAAAGCCCTCCCCTCAGTCAGAAGCTGTCGGAGCCCTGATGAAATGATCACAGTGAGGTAGAGAAGGCTGGACCAGCTTTCACAGGCGGCTCTCTGATGTGATGCCATCTCAGATAGAGGGTCACATATTTTCTTTTTCCTGAACTCTGAAGTTTCTCAGTCACGTCTGGATCCTAGATATTTACCATAGTTCACACACTGCTCAGTCTGTTCTTCCACAATTCACCAGACCTTCAGAGTAAAACTGCTTATTGACATCATTGATAATTTATTGGTCATTTTCTGAGTTAATGAGTCGTTTTGTTAGTGAAATGTAAGAAGCTTTGAGAAGCTGTTTTGTGTGTTTGCTTGAACAATGACTGGACCTGGATTCAGATTGTGTCTGTCCTTCAGTACGCAGTGATGTCAGAGTGAGGAGGGTTTACATCGGGTCCATGGGGATCACGAACCAGCGCTTCCTGTCAGAGTACGAAGATCCCGACAGCCCTCAGTTCACTGACCTGGCTACTCTGGTCAGCCAGCAGGTGAGACTTCACATGGTCCCCAGAGCATCATGGGAGTTGTCCTTACCTGCTGTGTTACACACTCCACCCCAGTAGATGTCTGAGCTGTGATTTTGATGTTAACAATGATCACTTCTGCTTTGTGGCTTCCTCTGTTCGAGGGAGATATGATCACATGACCGTTGTCTCTTTCAGCTGAAGCTGATTTACTCCAAAAACTCTGTGCTGAGCAAATACTTTAAAGGCTCCACAGTCCAGGCCTTCAGGTACGAGTCATGTCACATGACAAACTGTTCATCTAAAACTTTGTTACACAAGAACTGAACACTAAATCCACTCTGTTCAGTTTGTAACCTGCATGTTCTTCCACTTCAGCTGCATTTCTGTTAGTGTGAGTAAAGATGTGATATACAGCTTGCTGCTCAGTGAGCTGTAGAGGTGCTGGTATATTTCTGAACTCTGGATAGAGCCAGGCTAGCTGTTTCCCCCTGCTTCCAGTCTTTATACTAAGCTACGCTAAGCACGTCCTGACTGCAGCTCTGTACTGAACACGCATGAGGCTGAAATCCATCTGAGCATCTCACCCTCTAAAAAGTCTTATCTGGCTGCGTCTCCTCGTGCTGTAGTGAGGGGGACGGCAGCGACAGCGTCATGGCGTATTACCAGTCGGAGTTCGACGTCCCCGTCCCCCAGCAGACTTCGCTGGACGAAGCCATCGAGTCTCTGGAGCCGCCGGCAGGAAGTCAGCAGGGCCGACAGGGACGGGTGCTGCTGAGACCCACCGACGCTCTGAACGTCAACAGTGTCATCTCACGAGGTCTGAGAGCTCAGAGGCACTGGTTAAAGGATAATTCCACTTAATTAGCTTTTTTATGTGTATCATTTCTATCAGTACTAACTTTATTTACACAATGAAACTCACAACAGGTTCACCTTTCCAAATATTGTATCAAGGTCAGACTCTGTGTGTTTTCCTTTTGTGTAGTCAGAACACACAACATTATGCTGATTGTAAAATGTAGTGTAAACCCACAGTTTGCAAAGCATCTGAGCTGCTAATGTCTGTGAATGCTGTGAATAATGTTTGAATATAGATCGATGTTGATTTTCCATTGACCTTTCTCTTCACAGCCATTGATCCTCGTCTGACCAGGAAGTCTTTATTTGGTGAGAACTGTTCATTCTTCTCTGTGGAAGTTACGTGTTGTTCTTTTTTAGGTTTTTATTTTCGAACTGACTGAAGGTATTGAACGAGGTGTCAGGTTTGCAGCCAGACTTCATTCTCCTTTTTCCTCGTTATGTTTTCAGTGAGGAAATCCTTCAACATCCACGTCAGGGAAGCGGGAATCATCCAGTCTCCGGGGTTTCCAGACTCTTCGTACCCACCGAACATCTACCTGCAGTGGAGGCTTCGGGCCGACCCCGGCCACCGAGTCCGGCTGGACTTCCACACCCTGATCTTGGAGGACGACTGTCAGCAAGACTTCATCAAAATCTACAACTCCCTGGCTCCGATAGAGCACAGCGCTCTGACAGAGTGAGACCAACTCAGACTTTTATCAAACTTATTTCTGTTCCACTTAGTGCTGAAACTATGAGCTGATTAATCTCACAAGTGAATCTGCAGAATTCAAATTCAGTGAACTTTACCACACAAATATGCAAACGTGGAATATAGAGTCCAAGCTGAGGGAAGTCATCAAGGTGGGAGTTGTAGGTTTCAGCAGTGAGGATCACTTCTGCGTTCAAAAAGCTGCAGTTCCTCGGCTGCCGCAGGGGGCTGGCTCCAGAAGTGAGCAATTCTCCATTGACCCCCATGTTAAAATAGCCAACTTTACAGCCTAAAAAAAACATATTTACAGCCTGGTACATTTTTTGTTTTTGGTCTCTATTGATAGTTTCCACCTCCGTGAACACTGGGGGGGGGGGTGTTTTAGTGTTATTTAGGCTTAAAATTCTTACATAAATTAGGGCGTGGTTACGTTGAGTGACAGCGCCATAGACAGGCACTGGCAGTTAGCTCTTTGCTAAAGCATCGGCTGGGCTAGGCGGCTACATCCAGAGACCTCCAGCGGTTGACGGGGGCTGCAGTGTCCGTGTTTGTTTGCCAATGTTCGGATAGGTTTCCGTGACAGTATGGCTTGTTGTAGTGTAGACTGTACTAACCGACCGTCGAAGGAGTCTGTGTTGCAGTTTTTTCGGTAAGTAAATTTCTCACTATTTTACCTGGATGTTTGTGCTAATTAGCATGTATTAGCATATTTTGCCGCTAGCCGCTGCTGATACAGATAGAGGACCGGAGCAGCTAATGTTAGGAACGCTGCTGCGGTGTGTTCCGTGCTCTCAGAGTCCGTTTATTGTGTGAATACTAGGATACAATTTTATTTCGTCTCATGTTTCTGTTTAAAAAGTCCGACATTGCATGGACAGAGCAGCTCCGTCAGTCAGCGGCTGCTGTTGTTTGTGTGCTGCTGGAACTGTAAGTGGATAGTGGATGGAGGCAGCGGTGAAAGCCGGTAAATATTAAATATTAAACATTTTAATATATTATTATTATTATTATCATCATTATTTTTATTGTTATTAATAATAATGACACTAATAATAATGTTTTTAACTTTTAATATATTTTATTAATATTAAATAACGATTGTTTCACAGTTAAATAATAGGCTAGAAATACATTTCCCCCCACGAGTTGTAATGTTAACGTTAACTTTTAAGATGAGTTTTATTTCAAGTGCTGTGGCGTTGTAATTTGTTACATTCAGGTACGAGCGCTCGCTCTGTGTCGCGGTCGCACGGGGTCGAGCTAGTCGGGTCGGACTCGGGGACTGTCGTGTGGTGGGTGTAGCTGCCACTTAGCTTGTTGGCCTAGCTGATTAGCCTTAGGCTAGCTCGGTTGCTCCGAGCTAAGTGGCCGGGTTCTCGGCCGGCTGACCGCGGCTGACTCGTAGAGTAACCTCCTCTCCGCCAAATATGGAGAGTACACTCCCACTAAAATCCAAGATGGCGCAGCTCCAATGCCCATGGTTTGGTCACAAAACCGAGTCCCCGAAACCAATGGGTGACGTCACGGGTGCTACGTACATGTCTTATACAGTCTATGGAAGCCGTCCTGTTAACCGTCCCGTTAGCCGTCCTGTTAGCCGTCCTGTTAGCTGAGGGCAGCCTCCCCTGCTGCTCAGCAGACAGTCTCCTCAGTAAACTGCATTAACTCACAGGCTCAGACCAAACCTGCATTCTCACTTTCAATTAGCAAACCAAATAGCTTGGAGATGTTAGCATGTTATTGGTTAGCTTGCTAGCCTACAGTAGCTCACCAACCAGCCCTGCATACTCACTAACTCAGCTCACAGTTTTTAAAGAACTGGGTCCCTCATAATGAGCTTGAGACATTTTTCAGTGTAAAAATGAATCTGTCAGCGCTCTGTGGTGCGCTGATATATCTGCAATAAGCTCAGCTCAGGTTTTGGTTTGGCTGATTGAGTGCTCGGGCTCTGAAACAGCATCTTTTTCATGAGGATACGAGGATGAATTTCACTGTGCCGGTCAGGGCTTTAGGAAACATCAGATCTGAGTCAGATGAGAAGGAAAGTTTTGGTAAAAGCAAAATCCCAGTGGACACAGGTACTAACAGTGTCTTTGTGTTCCTGCGGTCTTTAGACAGTGTGGATACCCTCATGACTCCCTGTCCTTCCTGTCCTCTGGAAACGTCTTGTTGCTGACTCTGGTCACCAGTGAGGAGAAGAACTTCCCCGGCTTCAGAGCCAACTACTCCCAGATCCCTCTGACTGAGCAAAGTACGACAGCAGTCTGAACAGTGATCAGTTCAAATTATAATATAATCTTACAAAACCATTTTTTTTTTTTTAAGAAAAATTGGAAGAAAAACTTGAGATTTTTGCAGCATAAAAGTCGTTCTTAAAGTTAAAGTTCTTAAGCTTCTTAGTCCATCTTTGGTCTGAAGTTGTCCACGATCACTGTAGGATCACAGTGTCTCAGTGTGTCTCTGAGCCCTGACCGCTCTGCTGAATGTGTTAAGTGTGACTGTCTGTCTTGCTGTACAGACTGTGGAGGGACACTGGCTGGAAACAAAGGCTCCTTTTCTTCACCTTTCTTTCCCTCCAACTATCCTCCACAAACCACATGTGTGTGGAACATCGAGGTAAGTTCACATTTTATTCCCATATTTTATTTATTGCTAAAATATGTTGTTTTACCGTGTTGTTTATACCAGTGTTTCCATGGTGATGTGAAGGGAGTCGCCCATCATGATGAAATCAAAATGATCACCTGAATGTATGAAGACTTTTAGCTCCCAGTTTTTTTTTTCCAGCACATTTCCTGTCTGGTTCATTTCCAGTGTTCCCAGCAGCAGCAGGTAGCTGTATGCAGGGGTCAGTGGAGACCAAACACAGAGCTAAAAGAGAGGGAATTCAAACACAAATACCACTGCAGTGGGATGACTGTGTAGCTCTGTGTCTGCTAACAAGTTCACCATCAACTATTTTATACGCTGTTAACTTATTATTGTCGTGTTTACAGATTATTTTGCTGCTGTCAAGTGGATAAAATATCAAATATAGCTGCTTCAAGAAATGCATTTTATCTCCAGTAAAATCTGCAGACAGAAGACAGAAAAGTTAGTCACATCCAACATGTTCAGATTCTAGCTGGTGTCCACTCACTGTCTTTAGTGATGTCAATCTCAGTTTATAATTCATTTCATTTTTGTGATTTTTTTTCTAAATTCTGCTTCATAATTCTCTCTCAATATTTTTTAGGTCCCAAAGGAAAAGTTTGTGAAGGTTCAGTTCAACAAGTTCTTCATGGGAAATCAAAGTAACCAGTGTCCTAATGATTATGTTGACGTCAACGGTCAAAGGTCAGCAGTCTCACAGCCTCAGATTTGTTTTTCAGCTGTTAGGGCTCCAGACTCAGATTTGAGTATGATTTCTGTGACTTGCAGACGATTGACTTGGACTGGGATGCTGAGATTTTGAGACTCTGACAAACCTCTGACCTGTAGAGGATGCAACTTAGACACGGCTGCTGATTTATATATGACCACGGTAATTCGCACAGGACTGCAGTGACTGTGAGGGTGTCAAATGTTGTCTAAGTCCAAGGCCAAGACCAACAAGGCCCAAGTCAAGTGTCAGGACCAGTCAACACAAGAGTCAGAGGCCACAAATCAAGACCTGTAACCAAGTGTCTTTATTAGGAACAGCAGCAAGGTTGGGCTAAGTTTACTTCCTGAATCCAGGGCCTGAAATGTGATGGTCCAGAAAGTGAAAATCTCACTTGACCATGACTGTGATTTTAATTTGAACTTTAGTGACTTGAGACTTAAGGTTTCAGAGTTTTACGACTTGTCTACTGGTTCTTAATGAAGCTGATATAAAGATAAATGTTAATGATCCTGTATTGATCAGCAGAACCTCTCTGCCTAAGAGCATTGGCTGAATCACCTTCCTGTCTCTGTGCTGTAGACTGTGTGGCAGGACGTTAAAAAGCACAGTGATCACCAGCCAAAGCAACAAGATGACCATCAAATTCCACTCAGACTCCTTTTACGTTGATCAAGGTTTCACCGCTGAGTATGAAGCATTTGTCCCAACAAACCGTAAGACTGATTTTTATATATATTTATATATTTTTATTTAATCATAATACCATAACTGTGATTGGTGTTGTTTTGACCCAGTAGCTGCACATTCTGGCTCCTTACTCAAGCGTCCCTCCAGTTTTCAGACTGATTCCCTCCTTCACCACCTGTCTGACCGTGTGTTGTTGTTGATCAGCTTGTCCAGGAAGGTTCCAGTGCACCAACAACCTGTGCATCAACAAGACTCTGCACTGTGATGGCTGGAACGACTGTGGAGACAGCAGCGACGAGGACAACTGCAGTGAGTCCAAACCCTGAGGGACCAAACCAACAACACATCTGTGGATTTGTGTTGTTTTTATTACAAAACGGGTTCATTCTTGACAAAATAATCTTAGTTTATCAGAGCTTTCAATACCATTTCACATCCTGCTGCTGTACTCAATTGAGCACCAAATGTGGATTACTCAGCTCAGAGCCACAGACAGTGGAGGGAAGTCAGGAAGGATGAAGACATACACTGACACAGCTGTTGTGCTTCTGTGTTTCTTCTCAGCGTGTGACGTGTCTCAGATGAAGTGTCAAAATGGACACTGTAAACCAAAGTTCTGGGAGTGTGATGGGTCTGACGACTGTGGAGACAACACGGATGAAGAAAACTGTGGTGGGTTTAACTCTCGACTCTTAATGAATACAAGTGAGAGGTCGACCTCCAGACAAAGACGATGCTGCTGTGTGTTGTATGCAGCTTGATACAAAGCTGAATTTATTCAAATTGGAAAGGTTCTGTATTTTCAGTCTGGAATAAACGAATCACGCTGATGGAAAACTTTTGTTCTGAAGATCAGGTGGTAAATGCTTTCCTAAGTGAAGATCTCACTGTGATGTCTCTCTCTCTGTAGTAAAATGTAAAGCAGGAGAGTTTTCCTGCAGAGATGGCCGCTGTATCCCAGAGAAGCTGAAGTGTAACGGAAAAGATGACTGCGCCGATGGATCTGATGAGTCTAAATGTGAAAAATGTGAGGGAGAAACTGCTTTCTCAAACTGTCCCGCTCACATAGACATCAAGTGATTGACATTAAAAGCGAATGATTTGGTGGAAGAGGCTCGGCCGCATTGTGCTGAGAGCTGATCCCTCGTAACAAACACATACATGAATATTAAACCTGTGGTAAAGCACATAAAGAATGAGGGTGGGGTGGTGGAAGAACCGGTAGCACCAGAATAATGTTGGCATCAAAGCACGAACAGAGCACAGAGGGAGTCAAGCAGCCAGACTCAGCCCTCATCATGCAGTTCATCCTTTCACCACTAGAGGACACCAACATATCATCATGGTGACTGCTACTGAGACACTGCACGAGTGGTGTACTTAACATGACTCGGTATTCTCATCATCACCATCAGGTTAACAAGTCTCTTATGACAGAAATGATGAACTTGTGAGGTTAAAGAAGAAATTTTAATTTATTTTTCTGCTGAGTTCTCAGACCGGCACCAAAAATGGTTCATTAAATCACTTCAGCTTCCCAGAGCTGCTCAGGGACTTTGGAGCCCATGGCTGTAGGTTTGAACGAGCTGGATCCAGACCTGACGCTGTGTGTCTTCTGTCCTGTCATGTCTCCTGTCCAGCCCTGGTGCTGCAGCGGTGTTCAGAGTTCACCTTCCGCTGCAGGGACGGACGCTGCATCAGTAAACTGAACCCAGAGTGTGACGAAGAGCAGGACTGTGAGGACGGCTCTGATGAGGACGACTGCCGTGTGTTTCCTGCACACACACACACACACACACTTACAGCTGACTGCAGTGTGATGACAGTAGAAATTTGAATGTGTGTGTGTGTGTGTGTGTTTGCAGAGTGCGGGATAAGGCCGTACCGGAGCTCTCGTATCGTGGGCGGTCAGGAATCGAGGGAGGGCGAGTGGCCTTGGCAGGTCAGCCTCCACATCAAGGGCACAGGTCACGTGTGCGGAGCGTCGGTGTTGAGTCGCCGCTGGCTGCTGACCGCCGCTCACTGTGTCCAAGACAACGGACCAAACAAGTAGGAGCTCCTCCACAAAGCGTCAGTGCTGAGAAATCCACCAGACCAAACTGTTAAACCTGAGCGTCTTTCTTACGCTAATTTATTCCATTACTTCCTCTTGCAGCTGTGACCTCTGACCTCTTGAGTGTATGTTGGTGCAGGTACTCGCAGGCGGACCAATGGGAGGCCTTGTTGGGTCTGCATGTGCAGAGTCAGACCAACGAATGGACGGTGAGGAGTAACATAAAGCGGATCATCGCCCACCAGGACTATAACCCCCTGTCCTACGACAACGACATCGCCCTGATGGAGCTGGACACCGAGGTGACCCTGAACCAGAACATCTGGCCCATCTGCCTGCCCTCCCCCACCTATGACTTCCCAGCAGGCCAAGAGGCATGGATCACTGGCTGGGGAGCCACCAGAGAGGGAGGTGAGCTTGAACAGTGACAGCCTGTGGAGGACCGCCCACAGAGACTGTGGCTGCATCAATAAAACATCTAGAATGACAGCCAAAGCCCCGCCCACTCTCTTTGATTGACAGGTGATAAACACCACAGTGATGGAGCAACAAAGATGGAGATATAGGAATAAAACACTGTGCTGCTTTAATCTTCACTGACCTCCGGTGGTGAGAAGTAGGAACTGACTGAATGAAATCTGAGCAGAGCTCGTTGGTTCCAGGTGATAGATGCTGCCATTAAGTTGAATTAGTTTAATTTGAATGCGAGCACTGAAACAGAGTCAGTTGCAGACATTAGTCTGACATTATGTCACCTGCTCCTGAATCACGTCTCATCCATCTTATATCTCTGTAGACTCTGTTACAGCTCAGGATCCCACTCTCACATTTATTAGCCTTTATCCCATTAACTCTGTGTCCTGTCCGTCCTGTAGTCCTGTGCCTCTCTCTCTGGTCTCTCTGTCTCTGTACCTGTCTGCAGGTGTCTCTGGCTCTGGAGCTGCATGTTCATAGTGTGTTCATGTTAAAGTACATGTTGGATCCATATTCTCTGCAGACTGTGATGAAACAGCTGTTTGCTCCTGTGCTCTGGTTCCTATCACAGCTGTAACCTGCTGAGCACAGGATCCACTCACTGTCCTGGGATCTGAATGCTGTCCCTCTAACATCGTCCACTTCCTGTGTGTATCATGTTCTATATTTTGCATGTCCCTCTCCTCCTCTCCTCCATTCCCAGCTGTCCTATCTTCCTCCTCTTCCTCCTCTCACCCAGCCCGGCCCTCAGCAGGAGGGTCCCCCATATGAGCCAGGTTCACAGGGAGCTGTGTCTGGGTGCTGATCTGGGGTCAGACTCTGGGTCTCTGTAAAGCACTTTGAGACAGTTTTGATAGTGGAAGGAGCTGTATGAATAAAATTGAATTGAATTGAATCTGTTGGCTAAGAATTGGTCATGTCGTCTGTCAGGCGCTGCAGCGACCGTCCTGCAGAAGGCGGAGGTTCGGATCATCAACAGCACGGTGTGTAAGAGTCTGATGAATGACGAGGTCACCGACAGGATGCTGTGTGCCGGAGTCCTCAAAGGAGGCGTGGACGCTTGTCAGGTACAAACAAATCACACAACTTATCAGCACATCACAGGCATGAGATGGTGACAGAGCACCATGTTTACACAGTGATAGTTCATTTCATTTTAAATAGTTTTTAATGATCACATTTTAAATCAAACCTGTGCAGAACTGGTTTTCCTCAGTGTTTGGACGCAGCCTCTGAACGACACGTCACAGTCCGACGCTTCGTATGAATCCTGTCATGTTTTCACGTCACATCAGTTTGATGACGATTACAAGCAGCTGAGTTTGAATAAAAAGGTTCAGAGCTCTCAGCTCAAACACAAACATACAGGATCCAGTCGAGTCTAACGCTGGTCTGATGTGATCTGATGTGTCTCAGCTAAAACACTTCCTGTGTCAGATCCCGTGTAGAAGTAAACCCGGCTGACTGTAACCTCCCCCTCTGACCTTCTCAGGGTGACTCCGGTGGGCCTCTGTCAGTCACCGGCCCCGGTGGGCGGGTCTTCCTGGCTGGCGTGGTGAGCTGGGGTGACGGCTGCGCTCGCAGGAACAAACCCGGCGTCTACACCCGAATGACCAAATACCGCCGCTGGATAAAGGAGAAGAGCGGAGTGTAACACACTGGGTCTCTGGATCACGGGTATTCCTCATGGATGCTTATGGCTGGAGGTGAATGTTGGCTGTGAGAGGTTGTTTTTGTTTTTTAACGTGTTTAGAATCAGCTGTTCTCTGCTTCTGAACAAACACTGAACAGCTATGAATCATCCAGCACATAAAACCTCTGTATAAATGATGCTGGGACCAACAGATTTTTAGGTGAATGTTTTGCTGTGGATCAGTTTGTAGGAGTAAATTTCATGTTTTCATTTTTAAAGTAGACTGGAGCTCAGAGCTCCGCCATCGAACAACACGCACCAAAGATCAGGGACAGAAACTGTGATTCGTATCAAAGGACGCCGCCCCGTCCCTCCACAGAGTTCAGCTCAGTTTAATCAAAACAAACACACGCAGGTGAACACATGAGCTAATGAAACGCTTCATGTGATCATCTTTTAAACTTACGGTAGCTGCCTTATAAATCATGAAAACATGCTCAGTGAAAAGAGAAGTTCTGAATATCAGCGTTCTCTCTCTCTCTCTGTGGCTGAACAGGCTCAGTGTGTGTTTGTGCTCTGAACTAATATCAGCTGTACTCACCTCAGCAGCAGTTACAGACTCTTTGGCAGAGCTGGTGTGAACCAGTTGAACCGGATCAGCAGGTGAGGGTGAAGTTAAAACCTCCGTCACACACTCTGAGAATAACAGGTTCACTCGATGATCCTTTGAAATGAAGCTAAAGCAGAGCTGTAACCGTGATCAGCTCTCATGTGAACGGCTGAGCGCTGATCATATGATCACATGATTGAACTTGTGATTGGTGGCGAGGATGGGACGATGGTTACTTCAGTAATCAGACTTATACGTGTAACTAAGCTAAATTTATTCCTACACTTTATACAAATGTCACATTTTAGACTTAGACTTGTTTTTATTGTCATTCAACAAACACACGGTGCAAATATTAAACAAACATCGATACCATGGCTCACTGTGGGGTGGACACATCAAGTGAAGGTATCAGTGAGCGGTGAACAGAGTCGGTGCCTCCAGCATCCGAGTCTGAAAAATCTCAGCTGCAAGATAAACAACACAAAATTTTCACAAACAAGATGCAAAATCTTCACCACAACTGTGTTGGACTGGATCCTGGTGTGGGCCCACAGTCAGCAGAACAAACAGGGGCCGAAAAAAGTTTATTGTTGTTCTGTTTGTTAAAGTTTGAGCAGCTGGTTTTGGTACATTTTCTGCAGATTGTATTTATTTGTACAGTGTTTATATAACAGCTGGTTTCACATCTGTCCTTCCTTTGGTCCTAGTTTTTAATGTGGGATTATGAACCAGTTATACAATAACATCAAAGGATGACACCCACAGAGTGAACGACTTGTTCAAATGAAGGTCATTTGAATTTTCTCAGGTACTGTGTGGGATTTCTCTGCTGGGATCCTTCGCTCCACCGGAAGGAAAGAAGGAAACTTTTCTTATTCCAAACCTGATCAAGTTTAGTTTTGTTGGGATTTAACAGACACAGTGTAATGAACTAATTTTTACTGTGGAACTACTCAATGCTGAAGTTGCAGATACTTGAATGAAGGTTAGTTTATAAAGAAAAACTATGCTACACCATATATTATATCTCAGTGCGGTTGAATGTTTCCCTGTGGGGGTAAGTGACAAATCTCAGGCATTAAAGCATAAAATCTTAACCTTCACACAAAGTGGTTCTGCTCTTGTTTCTTTGTGCATCTGTAAAATGAAGTGACACAGCGCGACAAACCACAGACTGTGGGAGAAACCGGAGCACCTGGCAGTAACCCTCACCGTGTGTCCATTTTAAACCCAGAGATTAAAACCAGGGAATCCACAGCTGTCCACCTGCTCCACCTGCTTCAGCCTCTGGCCGTGTGCTGGATGAGAAACACTGTGTTCTCTCTTCTTATTGCTGAGTCTGATATTTGCTCCTTAAACCTTGGCAGTGAAATCACCGAGCACCAAGACCAGCGGGTCAGGATGGACAGGCTGCAGCTGGGGGTGGGACATGCTGACTGACAGCGCGCTCTCTCCGTGTGTTTGGTTTGCTGAGGAGCGGACGTTAGCAGGTAGCAGCGCCGCCTCTGCTCCCCCGTTCCCTGGGTTTACACGGGGGGCAGACAGCACTAGCTGCATCTCCGACTCTCCGGCGACCTCCTCACCCACAAAGGCGTCTGCAGAGTAATGTAACTTCCGTTTAAAATCCTTCGTCGTTGCTCAGATGTCGCCATCTTGTACCTGAGTGTCTGTGTCCAGGTGCCACAGCTCAGCACCCAGTGCTCGTCATCACTCTGGAAGTGTCCATGTGACGTTTGATGGTAAGAAGCTTGATCAGTCATCAGTCAGAGATCAGATGCTGAAAATCTCATTCATGCTTCTGTGTTTTTGTTTCAGCTCTGTAGCTTTCATACCTGAGGAGGATGATGATGATGATGATGATGATTTTGCCTTTAGTTTTATTTGTTTTGTTTGTGTGTGTGTGTGTGTGTGTGTGTGTGTGTGTGTTGGTGTGTAATTTCACCCTGAGTGTTTTGAAAAGTGCGTGTGAATGTAAGTGTGTTTCCTCACAGCGTGCAGGTGCATGCTGGGTACTGCTGGAGCGCCCAGGTGTGCAGGTTTTGTTCACTCTGTAAACCCGGTCACACGCGGGCAGAACATCGGTCGTACAGGTGAGTCATGGTGGTTTCAGGTGAGCAGCATGTGAGCTACACACTGTGTGTTTGTAGCTGGTTTATCTCTGTAGTTTTCTGGTCTGAATCTGACTGAATCCATCCACATCTGTATCTGTTTTCCCACACGTGTCTGTCTCATCATGTGTCTGTTTAAAGTGCTGTGAATGATCTTTGATCATTGATCATTGATCATTGATCTGTTACGTGGAAACCTCAGAAATGATAAATGAATTACCTGAACGTAGACTGTGGCCTGTAGAGAACACTGTTTGCTCTCAGCTGATTAACTTCCAGAGTGGCACAGGTTCTTCTCCACTAAGAGACAGTGCAGGCATGTAGTCCACACAGAGGTCACTAGAGGTCGCTGCAGTATCAGTTCTTACTGCGTCGTCCTCGATGTGTTCGTCCCTCCTCTGTCCTCCAGCAGCTGTTTGCAGGGTTTTTGACGCCACGTGTGTCTGAGCTGAATTTACTTCACAGATTCAGTTTCCACAAAACGTCTCCAGAGTAAAAGATACGACTCATCATTAACATGTATGTTTCAACACACAGGATCCATTCTCTGTCCATCAGTGCCTGTCCCGTAAGACCTACATGTGGACTTGAAGACTGTAGCTGTGATTTCAGTTTGACGTCTCTGAGCAGGGTCTCAACCCTTCAGATGAGGGGAATGTGGCGGGTGTTAAAGCCATCGCCACAGCAGCATTGTCCTGGTAGAGGAGCACTCACCCCAGACCAGGTTTTCTCCAGTAGTCATCAGCGTAGCAGGCCCCTGTTAGTCCGAGCCTTTTCCTTCCACGGCTCAGAGAGTGGAGGCCGTCGGCCTGCCTGCAGACTCAGGCTGTTTCCACCATTTTGATTGTTCTTTCATGTCTGTTTGGAAGTGCTGGGCCCAGGTCTCATGTCCCCTGACGTGTACTCTCTCTGCCACGTCTGAATTCAGCAGCGCACTCCTTCACATTCACCTCTGTTCAACAAGAAGCGCCAACGCTCTCTCTGTTTGACGTGTAAACTGACAGAATCGGTTCTTCCCTGTTCCCGTGGTTCTCTTACCCTGTGGAGGAGAACGTTTTACAACAGATCTGTTCTTACTGTGAAGACGAAAAGTTATTAAATCTAAAAAAACACCCCGGTCGATTCTCTGAGCTGTTTCCATGTTTTTATAAACTCAGAGACACCTTTTAATTTTTCTACTTCATGTTTTTATCTTTATGTATATTTTTTCTATTCTATTCTATTCTGTTCTTTTTCTTCATGAACCTCATGTGATTTGGAAATTGACTAATTTCAGGCCACAAACCCTACCCCCCACATTATCTGTGTTTCCATAGTAACGATCGATAACACCCACTGAGAACTAATAACAAGACGAAAGCAACTCAATTTGTGGTTTGCTAACAATGTTGTGGAGTGAGAAACAAGAAGGGAAACAGTTTTTAGACACCGCAGTCACCCCCTGATTTTTTTTCTGCTGTTGCTTCACACGACACTGAATTTTCTAGAACCTTTTTTTCCAAGTTGAAGTTATCGAGTCAGAAATCTAACATTTAAACGTACATTACAACATTAGATTAAAAATATAAAATACAAAGGAAATGAAAGATGTTGCTCACATACATGAGTGACTATATAAACACGTTAAGATGAAAAGTTGCAGCAGGTCCAGGTTCTGTTTTCTGTCTCCCGGGCCTTTCTACCTCTCTTTCTTCATATATATATTTTTTTGATTACCACTCTTTCTCTCTTATCTCTTTCCCCTCTAACTTCCTGTCTGCTCACAGCCGTCAGCCACTGTTCCTCTTTTCTGTGTCCCCTCTCTCCTTTCTTCTCTCTCCATCCTCACTGCGTGTCCCATCGTCACACAGCTGACAGTGGAAACGCTGCCTTTGTTATTGGCGGATGAATTAAAGTGTTTCAGTAGTGAGCCTGCGGTGGCTTGTTTTCCATCCTGCTGCTGAACTGCCATAGAGAAACTAATGAAACTACTTCACAGGGAGCCACTGAAGTCAACAGCACTGCGCCTGCTGTCGTTCACTCACACTCCCCCGTCTAATTCATTCAGTCATTCTGCCTTTATTGTTCATGAGGGAAATTTGGTTTGCAGACAGAGTTTGGAGTAAAACCACACACTGGAAACACACAGCAGCCAATCGCACAACATACAGAATATCATACAGGTAAATGATGGAGAATAAGAGCAGACAGGGAGTGTGGAGCGATAAAAAGTCACTCAGAAGTGCAGAACAGAAAGTAGTTATAGAGACACGAGAGGCTGCATTATTCCATGTGCAAATGAGGCAGAGAAATTGCAGTGGGGCTAAACGAGTCTCTGCTTCTTTTACTGAACGACGTGTGTTTTCAGTCTTCATCATGGAAGCTGAACTGTCACGTTCAGGAGAGAATCGACGGTGTCGTGTGCTGCACTGATCCTACGACCTTCACTGCTAAACTGTCATTTTGGACTATGTGAATAAATTGACCTCTGACCTCTGCACAAAGACCAGGATGTAAGATGTAGATAGATATGGTCACACTGACGATGTTAAAGTAGTGAGCAGAACTGAAGGGAAACCTGAAATCCAGGTTCTGACAACACAAATGAAACAAAAAGCCACACAGTTTATTCAGTTTGTCAGGACAGAGATGGTCGTCACAAATAATTAATATCATTGTTTATTTAATATTCCTGTTTTCAGCTGCCTCTTGAGAAACATATTTCCCAGAGTCCTGGAAGATCAGTCGAGAGCCGTGCTTTTGATTTACAGGTAAAGGTGTGCTGATGACGAAACGTTGATAATCATGTTGTGTTTGTAAAAACAAAATATCAACAGAAAAGAAAAAAGATGAACCACGAACATCTGATTAAATTAAAATCCCAAAGTCGATCTGAAACTGTCAGAAAGTCTTCGACCGAGTTTGTGCCGCCTTGAGCAAACCTCTGACTTTCTCCATTCACCTCATGTTCTGTCTGAACACACCTGTGGACAGCAGAGATTACAGGTGCAGACAGGTGATGGCGCTGGTTGGACACTACAGATGTGAAAGGACCCACTTCAGGATGACATGCAGAAGCAGGTAGCACACACACACCGTGCTGTTAAAGTTTCATCCAAACTGTATTTTTCTGTTTGCTAACAAATTAACTGTTGGTTAAAAACACAAAGGTTGGATGTTCTAACATCAGACGCTGGAGCTGATGCTCCATCTGAATCCATCTCTCAGTTCATGACATTAGCCGTCATGGTGCCATCCCGGCCGCCACCTCGTGTGATCACTCCTGCCATTTTATTCTTGTTCTCCTTCTCACTGCAACGTATCGTCCACACTGATGAACCAGTTTAACCTCATGTGAACATTTACAGTGTCTGAAGAATTGCGAGATGAACACATTACCAGAGGAAGAGCAACGTGGCTCAACAGCAGCCGCTAACCCACAGCAATTTTATAATCAGTTACACAAAATGGCCCCTCACAGCTTTGAACAATCACCTACAGTTTCCCCGCAGGGCGATTATCCTCTCATCTGATACAGAGAGGGATCACCGTGGTGAACAGAGTCTGTTCTGTTCATTTTGTTTCTGTGGTGAAGGCTAATAACGCTAGCAGGTTAGCCTTCCCGGCTGCGTCCCGGTGGGATCGGACCCTGCTGCTGTTGTAACTACACCGGTCCAAAGCAATAATGGCCACGCATCATACTGATGTCTTTCGAGTTTTATTTCTCCGTACTTCCTCCTCCGCAGACACCGTGAAAACTACAAAATAAAGACAAACATTTTTGAAACACACATCTCTTGCTCTTCAGAGTCTCTCAAAAATGTCCAGAGCCCAGACAGGCTCCACAATAGCATGGGCGCTAACACCCGAACACAAACAGGTCCCGACTAGCCAGCAAAAACATATAAAATTGTCCATTCAAGGCCACACGACCATCACAAACAATAACAAAACCATACAAAAATGCAAAATAAAGGTTACCGTGTGCGCCTCTTGGACCATGCAGTACTAATATCTTGCGGCCGTATGCACTTCTCCTGTAGCCGTGACGGCGTCCTACTCTTTAGCCGTGATGGCGCGCTCCGCCGCCCCACAATGCCACAGGTGCGACCTCCGAACTACGACCATGTGACCAATTACTACGAATCAACCTCGTTCTTACATTCCTTAAATCAGTTTTAATAACCATGAATTGAAACATATTGTTACAAAATGTAAAATAAACATTTCAATTAAATCTCAACTGTCTTTCAACTGTCTCTCAGACAGTTACACTCCCACCAAATTACTATGATTTATGATAACTTTTGTGAAAACATTTGAATAAATCAAGTAATTTCTAGAACAACTGGTATCTTATACCTCTCACGTCTGAACTGTTACTTTTGACTTTCTGCACAGATATGTGTTTACAGATTGGTTACATTGGAACACATTTTAGTTGTTTTCTACAAGCACAACTAATTTATGAATAGGACGTTCAAGGATAGATAGATTAGTAAGTCCTTGACCCTCTTTCCCTAGCTTTCTGTTTCCCATTTGTACAGTGGCCTTTCGAACCAGTCCATCCTCATCTCTGCAAACATCTAGCACCCTTCCAAGTCTCCACTCACTGCGGGGAATCTCTTCCTGTTTGACAATGACAATATCTCCAATCTCTACATTTCGTCTTGAAGAATGCCAGCGTTGTCTGAGCGTGATGTTTGCCACATACTCCTTCCTCCATCTACTCCAGAATTGCTCCGTCAGGTACTGCACCCTGCGCCACCTTTTCCTGGCGTACACATCTTCAGCCACAAATTTTCCTGGGGGAGGCAGCGGAATGGAACTTTTCATGGTTAGTAAATGGTTTGGTGTGAGTGGTTCTAGGCTTTTGGGATCATTAATACTGTTGGTTGTGAGTGGGCGACTGTTAACAATTGACATTGCCTCATAGAAAAATGTCCTTAAAGAAGCATCATCTAGTCTTCCAGCACTTTTGGAGAGGACCCAGCTTAGGACACTCCTAACTGTCCTGATCTGCCGTTCCCAAACCCCTCCCATGTGACTGGCATCAGGTATGTTCATAGTGAAGTCACATTGTCTCTCAGCCAGGTAAGCTGTCAGTCTGTCTTTGTCCAGTTCTTTCAGAGCTTTTGTCAGTTCATTTTTTGCTCCAGTGAAATTTGTGCCTTGATCCGACCTGATTTGTCTTACAGCTCCACGAATTGCTATAAAACATCGCAGTGCATTGATGAAGGCATCCGTTGTTAAATCTTCCAAGATTTCAATGTGGATTGCCCTTGAGGATAGGCAGGTGAATATAAGCCCATACCTTTTGTACTCTTTGCGTCCCTGCTTTGTGAGAAAGGGTCCAAAACAATCCATTCCACAAAAAGAAAATGGTGGTGATGGATCAACACGGCTAGCAGGGAGATCTGCCATTTTTTGTTTTTCTGTTGGTCGGCGAGCTCTCCTGCATGTGACACACTGGCTGATGTAGTTAGCTACAACTTTGCTGCCACCAACTACCCAGTAACCATTTGCTCTGAGCTCATTGAGGGTCTGGCCTCTGCCTTGATGTTGAGTTTTTTCATGACAGTAGCCTAGGATCAGCTTCGTGACCACACCGTCTCTTGGTAAGATCACTGGATGTTTCAAGTCGTAAGGTAAGGAGGCGTTCTTTAATCGCCCTCCCACCCTGAGAACACCATCTTGCAATACTGGGTTGAGCTGAAACAACTGATGGCCATGAGGCAGTTTGTCATGGCTCAGTGTTTGCATCTCCTCTTTAAAAGCATCCTTTTGTGCCAGCTTTACAAGCACAAGACTGGCTTGTCTTTTATCTTCAACAGATATGGGCTCTGCTGTTTTGACTCGTTTTGCTAGTTTCTGGATCCGAGCAACCACATTTAATGCTGTATGCCATCTTGAGAAACGCTCAAATCTCTCCAAAAACTTGTCCTCTTCCATTACACTTGTTTGTAATGCTTGTGTTACTTTGACTTCTGGATCTCCCACCATAAGCTGTGGATTTGGTTTTGGTGTCAAAATCTCTCTTTGCCACAGGAATTTTGGTCCAGTGAGCCAAGTCGAACTAATCAACTCTGCCACCCTGAGGCCTCTGGAGGCATGATCCGCCGGGTTTTGGTCAGTCTCAACGTGGTACCACTGTGTTGGGTCTGTTGTTTCTCTGATTCTTTGAACTCGATTCGCTACAAAGACATGAAATCTTCGAGCTTCATTGTTAATGTAGCCTAAGACTACCTGTGAATCTGTCCAAAAGTATTCTTGGTCGACTTTGAGCTCCAACTCCTCCTTCAACATCCTGCTGACTGCTGAGGAGACCACTGCAGCTGTTAACTCCAGTCTAGGTATGGTTACAACTTTGGTGGGTGCGACCCTTGCCTTACCTATGACTAGAGAACAATGTACTTTGTCTTCTGTTACCACTCTGATATATGAACACTGGCCATACCCTTGATTGCTTGCGTCTGAAAAATGGTGCAACTCAATCCTCTGAACCTTCCCTAGGTTTTCAGGGGCAAAGCATCTTGGGATCTGGAGCTTTTGCAGATTTTGCAGGTCGTTCAGCCAGCTCTCCCATCGTGGCTTTAGCTCTGTGGGCAGTTGTTCGTCCCATCCAATGCCCTTTTGGCACATTTCCTGTAGTATTTTCTTTCCCAGTAGAAGGAAAGGAGCCAAGAAGCCTAGTGGGTCGAAAACAGAGGCAACTGTGGAGAGTATTCCCCGCCGTGTTGCAGGCTTCTCATCCAGGGCAACTTTAAAGGAGAAGGTGTCGCTGTTTACACTCCATTTTACTCCTAACACGGTCTGGACTGGGAGTTCATCATGAGTGAGATCAACATCTTGAACTCCACTAGCTCGTTCCCTGTCAGGAATAGATTCCAAGACTTCTCTGCTATTCGAGATGAACTTGTGGAGGTGTAATTTTCCTTTTGCACACACATCTTGTGCCTCTCTCACCAGTTTGATGGCTGTGTCCACAGATTCTACGCTGATGAGGCCATCATCAACGTAGAAATTCTTTCTGATGAAATTGGCTGCTGCCGGATAGTCCTTTTCGTTTTGGCTTGCAAGGTGCTTAATTCCATAATTTGCGCAGCCAGGAGAAGAAGCTGCTCCAAAAAGATGGACTCGCATGCGGTATTCCTTTGGCTCTGATTTTGTATCGCCGTTTTCCCACCACAGGAAACGTAAGTAGTCTCTGTCCTCTGGACTTACATGGAACCTGTGAAACATTTTCTCTACATCACAGATCACTGCAATGGCATGTTTGCGGAACCTGCAGAGCACTCCTGTCAGTCCGTTGGTGAGATCAGGTCCAGTAAGTAAGTGATCATTCAGAGCTGTGCCCTCATACTTGGCAGAGCAGTCAAACACAACCCTAATTTTTTCTGGCTTTCGAGGATGATATACCCCTTGGTGGGGAATATACCAAACATTTCCTGTTTTGGGTTGGTTGTCAGCTCTCTCTGCATCTCCATCCTTAAAGACACTGTCCATGAACTTAACGTAGTCATCCTTAAATTTGGGATTTTTCTCAAATTTCCCCTTTAGCTGCTTCAGCCGCACCAGAGCCAGCCTCTTGTTTTCTGGCAGTTGTGGGCGTGTCTTAAAGGGGAGAGGCATTTCCAGGTGCCCATCTGCATTCTGATATATTCTTTCATTCAGTAACTGTGTGAACTGTATGTCACTTTGTGAAATAGTCTTTTCCCCAGGGTTAGTATCTCTGAAGTCAGCTTCAAGGGCTTTGATGACAGTGGCTGGTGTCAATGGTGGTAGTTCTTTAACAGCTATGCGATGGCACAGACCTGTCACTTCAGTTGACTTTGCTACCTGTGGTGAGCTGCCGACAATGCTCCAACCTAGGTCAGTCTTGATGCCATACGGCTCATCATCACGTCCTGTGATGACTTGTCGTGGAGCCAAGGCTTTGGGGCAGTCATATCCTATGAGGAGTCCAACCTCACACTCCATCAGCTCTGGTATTTCCTGAGCTATTCTGCTCAGATGTTTCCACTTTTTGGCAGTTCCAGGGGTAGGAATGTGAGAACGCTCCAGTGGGATGAAATCTCTGGTATAAGCAGGTGGCAAGTTGACAAAGCCTTGTGAGGAAAATCCTCTGACTCTAAGACCACTGACTCTATCACTCTTAATGATGGAATCTTTTTCCACCATAGTGGTTAGCTTCAACTTAACAGGCTCTAAACCCACCCCCATCTTTTCACATACCCCTTGGTCTACAAAAGTGTTGCTACTCTGTGTATCTAACAGGGCATACACTAAGGTCTCTGTTTCAGGAGTGGTGCTTGAAGACATCCATACAGGCACTATCATGGATGTGCTCCCACCTTCGTTTCTGCTCACATAGCAAGAAAGGGCGGATGTGTTTTCTTCTGCTTGCTTGGCATGTGAAGAGGATGTGTCTGTAGCAGCAGGACGATCCTCATGCAGTGGTGTTGGATGAGGTTTCTTACAAATACCACAAGTGGCTTTATTCTTGCAGTCCTTTGAATTATGTCCTCTTCTAAGACAGCCAAAGCACAGGTTATTGTCCATTATGAACCTTCTCTTTTCCTCTACAGGTTTACTGGCAAGCTTCTGGCATTTGTGAATAGAATGACTTTCTCCACAGAATACGCATGGGACTGAGTTTGGAGATGTGAATGAGGTGTTCACTTTCTTTGATCCATTTGAATCCTTTGAGCTGTTCTCCACAGCACTGTGTGTTTTCATCACTGTAATTGATTTATCTGATGCTTTCATGTTTGTAATGAACACATTAGCCTTTGGGCGATTTATGTCTCTAGTTGGCTTTTCTTCAGCGTGTTTTAAAGCATGAAATGATGTCACAGGATTGCATGCAATATCTGCCTCCTTAGCCACGAAATCAGCAAACTCCCTGAAATTGGGATATTCCTCTGTTCGTCGCAGCTGTTTTGTGACATGACGATTCCAGCGAGAGGCCAACCAATCTGGGAGCTTTTGGAGCATCTTTTGATTTTCCTCACAGTCATTTAGCACCTGAAGCCCTTTGATGTGTGGCATGGCGTTGCTGCAGGCTGCCAGGAAATCACTGAATTGTCTCAGTTTGAGCGACTCTCTTGAGCCAATCTTTGGCCAGTTATTCAGTTTTTCTCTAAATGCACGCTGGACCACGAAGGGGTGACCATACCGAGTGTTCAATGCCTCCCATGCTTGGTCATAGGCTTCGTCATCTTTTCTGAAGAAGCTTCCTTCCACTGCTGATCGTGCCTCACCACTGATGTATTTCTGTAGGTAAAACAATCTGTCTGCTGGATTTGTGCATCGCCGTTCAATCAGTGCCTTGAAACTTGTGCTCCACTCTAAGAACTTAAGTGGATCTCCTGAGAAGACTGAAGGCTCAGGTGCAGGAAGTCTGGTAAGTACCATTGTGTCATGAAGAGCTTGTACTAATGATGCTTCATTGTACTCAGTATTGTTTATTTGGTCTTTGTTATTGTTGTGACATGTTTGTTCCCTTTTCATTTCTTTACAGGGCACTGGAGGACTGGTCACCTTACTGTCTGCTGCTTTATTTTCGTTGCAGACCTCACTTGAATCAGCCTCAGAGTACGCTTTAAGCTTAGCAGCTATCACATCAAGATCTCTCTGATTTTCCAGTCTTTTAAGTTGTTGCTTTTGTGCAGCAATTGCCTCTTCCATGTTCATTTCAGCCTTCTTTGCGGCTAACTCTGCAGCGCATTCTGCTCTTCTTGCTGTAATGCTTTGCTGTTCTGATGAATGGCTTAAGTGGTGACTGCGAACAGTAGATTTGGTGATTGTAGACCCAAATATGGACTGGGCATACTCTCTGTCAAGCACCATATGAAGCCTTGCATTTTCTGCTTTAGCGTCAAATTCCTCTTGTCCTACTTCACTCATGCGCACTTTCATCAACTCCATCAAATCTCTTGTTACTGCTGTGCAGGAGTCCATTTTTCTTCTGATCTCAGTAGAAGGTGCTGAATGAGATCGTATATTTACATATGCATCTTTCACTTGTGACTCCAGCTCCTCAACAGCATCCATCATGTCACCCAAGTCTCCATCGGAGCATTCCTCCTTCAGTTTGGTGCGTGAGGCTTTAACCTGCTGTTTCCATTTTTCATACAGTGTGATGAATTTACTCTCTCTTTGAGAAGTCTCTTGTTGCTTCAGTTCCAGCATTTTAGGGGTTAACTTTCTCTCTCTTGAAGATTTCCTGAGTTGATCTGTTTTGGAGGTGGCGGAGGTAGGCTCAACAGCTGATACTCTGAGTATTTCTATTTCAGCATGAAGATCACCTATAAGTGCCTCTAATCTCTCCCTTTCAGTGCCATCAGTTTGTGATTTTAACTGTTCATTTAAACTGGTCAGTTCTTCTTGGAGGGACTCTATTTGTTCACTTAAATCAACACCTAGTGATTTTTCCCCATGAAGTGACATTGTACATTTTTGAAAAGACACTATTTTAGAAAAAGCACCCCTTTTTACAAAGTTGTTGTTAAATATGCAAACAAGCAAATAAACCCTTTACCACTATGTGGTTATCAGTGTAGTCAAAGTACTAATGTTTAGCAACAATTAACTCAAATAAACCTCTTAATGCACTTCTTTGATTATGAATTCAAACTCTGAAGTAGAAAAACACCATTAAAACATTAATAACAAATACACTGACAAAACAGGAACAATGAAGAAAAATCAATTACTCTTTCAGTAATGAACCAGTATTTTTTTTTTTTTTTTGTTAAACAAGTCTTTTCTTGCACAGTACCTCTCTTGAATAATTGCTTTCTTTGAAGTTGTATAAACTATCCATAAGGAAGTAGAGATGGTACAGTCAAACCTGGCGCCGTCAGTAGAGCCGCCCTTCTCTGTGTTGACAGCGATGGGATGAAACAGTCACTGCACGCTGAAGCCTGAAGAGGATGTTTGCAGAGCTGTAGTCGCGCTGATGCTGCCCTCTAGTGGCGAAGTCGCGATACTCTCAATCCGGTATTAGGAGCGACTCTCCCGTGTCCTCTCTATCGGCACGCCTCTTCTCCGGTCTCGTCTTTGGTCATACGCTGCTCCGGTGATTGCGCTGCCCTCTCTCTCCTGGACGGACACCCGCTGCTCTGGACTCTTACTCTGGATTCTCGGCCATACTGGCGTTACGTTTTCACTGTAACTACACCGGTCCAAAGCAATAATGGCCACGCATCATACTGATGTCTTTCGAGTTTTATTTCTCCGTACTTCCTCCTCCGCAGACACCGTGAAAACTACAAAATAAAGACAAACATTTTTGAAACACACATCTCTTGCTCTTCAGAGTCTCTCAAAAATGTCCAGAGCCCAGACAGGCTCCACAATAGCATGGGCGCTAACACCCGAACACAAACAGGTCCCGACTAGCCAGCAAAAACATATAAAATTGTCCATTCAAGGCCACACGACCATCACAAACAATAACAAAACCATACAAAAATGCAAAATAAAGGTTACCGTGTGCGCCTCTTGGACCATGCAGTACTAATATCTTGCGGCCGTATGCACTTCTCCTGTAGCCGTGACGGCGTCCTACTCTTTAGCCGTGATGGCGCGCTCCGCCGCCCCACAATGCCACAGGTGCGACCTCCGAACTACGACCATGTGACCAATTACTACGAATCAACCTCGTTCTTACATTCCTTAAATCAGTTTTAATAACCATGAATTGAAACATATTGTTACAAAATGTAAAATAAACATTTCAATTAAATCTCAACTGTCTTTCAACTGTCTCTCAGACAGTTACAGCTGTTCATCTGACAGCTGGAGAGAAAAAGACATGGAAAATCAGTTTATACAGCCCCACTGTGAACCACTGCTGATGGCTTCACACACACACACACACACACACACACACACACACACACACACACACAATACACCAACACACAAGAACAAATACTCAGATCCACAGTGTTGAAGCCCGTGGCGTGCAGTCTAAAGGGGACCCATAACCTTGGATGAGGGGAATAGAAAGTGTTTGTGTGTGTGAAAAAGTGTGTGTGTGTGTGTGTGTGTGTGTGTTTGTGTGATAATGAGAGAGTGGGTGGGTGCAGAAAAGGAAGTGGCAGAGAAGGTAGAAGTAAAGACAGAACGACAGAAAGCAACAGCAACAGATGAGAGAAAAGGAAGAAGAGAGACGACCAAAAAGAGGAGAGGAGGAGGACGAAGAGAAAGACGGGACAAAGGATCGAGGGAGTGAAAAAAACATATAAAGGTGAGGAAGAGGGGTGATGGGACCTGGTGACGTGAAAGATAACTGAGTGGAGAGAGACACTGGCTAAAAGTCTCATTTTAATATGTTGAAAGGTCGTTTTTATTCTCCAGGTCAGCGGCTCCACTTTATCACTGTGGGAATCAGAGTTTTATAAAGTTGGATGTTATTTACCAAAGGTGGAAGAAACTGATTCTTTACCCAAACAGGTGACGCTTCATACAACAGCCTGCAAATTACAGCACAACTTTCAGAGCACGTACGAGCTGCAGCGCAGCTGAGCTCATTCACTCACATACAGTTTGGAAATACTTAACGTGAGTATTTCCCTCTTATGTCGTCAGTTTTACTACGAAACATATGATCATCTTGTGTAATATGATGCATTGTTGGATTAAACTATTTAACTGTAAAACTGTTCAAATCAAACAGTAATACATGAATAAAATGATCATCTTAAAACGTATCTGACAGATAATCAGCATATAACCATCGATGCCATTTTGCTTTTTGAATACTTTTGATACTTTCAGTAGATTTTTCTGTTAATACTTGTTTGTGTACGTTTACTTAACATTTTGAACTCAGGACTTTTAGCTGTGATGGAGATTTATATGCTGTGACATGGTTATTTTTACTGTGAGTGCTTATTCCATCACTGTTTATTACTGTTAGGTATCAGTGAAGTACTTTTTGGGTGTTTCTACTGATGGTAAAGGCCAAAGAACACAAGAACTTAGAAATGAATTAGACGGTGATTACAGGTTTAATAACCTCGTTAATAATACAGAGACAAGTCAGGAAAAATAAAGCAACGCTGCGCCAGGGCTGATATCGCAATGAAATTAGTTTTTGTTTCAAGTATCTCAAAATTATGAAATTAAAAAAAAATTATTTGGCAAATTAAAATGGAAAAGGTTTTTAAAAAATATTTTGTTCTTATCGTTCTATGATGTGATGAGCTAATCCTGGTTTTACCAAATGGCTTTTGAACAGCATACGTTAGTAATTTCATGCCGAGGTGATGAGCCTTACTTTTTAGTGACAGTCACCACGATCAAATCAAAGGAGGGAAAATGTGAGAGAAGACTGTCAGTGACAGTGTAGGCTGTGAATTTCTATTGATTTTATATGTGCTGTAATATCAGCTGTCTGTGTCATATTATTATTTATTATATTTTCAGATCTTTCTCACAGATGCATTGAGGAGTATGTGAGTTATGTGCAGTATGAAGAAGGTGTAGACTGAAACTACAGTGTATGATCACAATCCTTTTAACAAAACATCACCATATGCAGTGGTTTGGGTTCTCTAACATACAGCAAGGAATCCCGTTAATCTACAGAGGAAGTGGTGAAATAAAAGCACTTCCATCTGAATTTTAGTGGAATTAGAAGAATAAAGTCAAGCAAAGTACAAGTTGCTGGAACCTGTGCTTAAGTTCAGGTTCAGGGTAAATGTACGGAGAACTTTCCACCTCTGATAACAGCTGTACCGGTGCTGCACTGTTTTCCACATACTTATACACTCACCGAGCACTTTACCAGGAACACCTGTACACCTGCTTATTCATGCAAAGATCCAGTCATGTGGCAGCAGCAGATACAGGTGTGTCTGAGTATTACCATGTTCATCCCTTCATGGCCACAGTTCTCACAGTTCTTCAGCGGCCTGGATACAGTAGAACACCTCTGGGATGTGGTAGAACAGGAGACTGGCAGCATGAATGATGTGATGAATCACGTCAACATGGAGCAGAAGCTCAGAGGAAGGTTTCCTACATCTGAGAATCCATGAGGGCAAAGGGAGGGAGGAGCCAGTGTGAGTGTGGAGCTGCTGGTAAAGTGCTTGGTCAGTGTTTCAACGCTTTTTTTTCTTACTTCACCTTTTTCATTCATGGTGAAGTGCTTTCAAATTTATGATGGGGTCAAGTCCCCCTCCGCCCAAAGCCTCCATCCATCCGAGCTACAGGTGCGTACCTGTGATTTGGAAGCCAAACGTGGTCCAGTGTGAAACCTACCAGAGTGTGATGTGGAAACTTGAAGCCTGCCTCATGCTGAGAATGGCCTTTCTGTCATGTAGGAAACATTAAGGAATAACTGGATGTTCATGGATTCTGAGCGAATCATTCGAAGAATTTCTAACCAGGTAACTGAACTTTGGAAAAACCAGGTCAGACACACGGGATTAATCAAAGTGTTTTTAAGTGTCTTCAGGCAGGAGAGGATTTTTAAACATTACTATGAGTTGTTTGCTTCCACATTTATACTTGATTTGATAAAGATGTTAATGAATTTGAGTATGTTTTACTCAAATTCATTAACATCTTTATCAAAGATAAAGCTTCACTCAGATGAACGTCTTCATCAGACTTTAAAATCTGGTCCTGATGTGGGCAGAGCTTCTGCTTACTGAAGTTTATTTCCACGGCTGTGACTGAAAGCAGTTCCTATTTACTATGTTGACTTCATGCAGCTGGTCCGTTTTTTAACTTGTTCCGTTTCCTGTTTTGTCTTTTAGCTTCTGGTTGTGATTGCTGTGATAGTAAACACGAGTAAAACCCTGCGGTTCTGATAAGTTGCATCGTTTCTCAATGCTGGGAACACATGTCCAGTTTGCTGAGGAGGTCATGTGACCTGACACCCCCACAGATATCAGATTAAAAACACTAACTTTGGCACAAAGATATGTTAACTTTTTAATTAGCTTACAGCTCGCTCAGCTAGCTTCCTGTTTGTTGCAGCAGCCGTTTCTATAATGAGCACATTGGTACAGTGATACGTGTTATAATTATTAACAGTGGGTTAATAAATATAACCAGGTTATAGTTAGCAGTGTTTGCATTCATCACAGATGAGCACTAAACCAGCAATCAATCAAACCAAAGATGGAAAATTACCACAAACTGACACACACCCCCACAAAGACAGAAAACATCCACAAAACAACTACACCGGTGTTAACACAACTCTGGTTCCTGTGTAGGTGGGTTGGGGGCCTTTCACATGTCTGTGCCCAGGGGCCCGTTGTCACAGAATGATGCACTCAGTGGATCATGTATTATTGTTATTTAATTCTCAGCCTTGGTGATAAGTGACGTGCTGATGTGCTAACGCTAACGGCAGCGATGGAGACGCTTTAATTCTGTTTTCTTTTTTGGAAAAGCTAAAAAAAAGACCAGAGTATCCGTCCGAGTGTGTAAACCGCTTCAGCGTGTGGAGATGTCTGAACACTGGCAAACCTCGTGCTTAGCTACTGTTGCTAAGCTCCGATTGCACATTTAGCAAATGGCCGACTTCAGCACCTTCAGGGGGTGCTGCCAGTCTGGTTTCACAAGAGTTTTCTTGTTAAACTAAGTCAGAACTTTGAGGTTCAAAGTTCAGAGGGACAGAATTTTCCGTTGTGGACTGATGAGTGAAAAACAGTGCGGGGGTGTGAGGCTGAGTCACTGTCGATTTTTTCCTGTTTCCTCTGTGGTAAATAGCCAGAACTGTCGGGGGGAGCAGAGTCATATCAGTGTGTGTTATTTTGTATGTTATATGAACGTGTGGTTTGCATGTTTGTGTGCTGCTGGTGTTAGTGATGTGTTGTATGATTTGACATGAATGATTCATGAGCAGCTGTTGTTGTTGTGTTAATAATCACGCCTGAAGCCTCTTCCTCTCTTTCATTATCTATCTTTTCATTCGTCATTCGCTCTCTGACTCATTTTCTGTTTTCTCTCTCTCTCTCTCTCTCTCCCCCCTCAGGTCTCTCTCTCTCTCTCTCTCTCTCCCTCTCTCCCTCCCTCAGGTCTCTTTCTTTCTCTCTCTCTCTCTCTCTCTCTCCCCCCTTCAGGTCTCTCTCTCTCTCTCCCCCCCTCAGGTCTCTCTCTCTCTCTCCCCCCCCTCAGGTCTCTCTCTCTCTCTCCCCCCTTCAGGTCTCTCTCTCTCTCTCCCCCCCTCAGGTCTCTCTCTCTCTCTCCCCCCCCCCCCCCCAGGTCTCTCTTTCTGTCTCTCTCTCTCTCTCTCTCTCTCCCTCCCCCCTCAGGTCTCTCTTTCTGTCTCTCTCTCTCTCTCTCTCTCCCTCCCTCAGGTCTCTCTTTCTCTCTCTCTCTCTCCCCCCTCAGGTCTCTCTTTCTGTCTCTCTCTCTCTCTTTCTCCCCCCCCCCCCCCCCCCCCCCCTCAGGTCTCTCTCTCTCTCTCTCTCCCTCCCCCCTCAGGTCTCTCTCTCTCCCTCCCTCAGGTCTCTCTTTCTCTCTCTCTCTCTCTCTCTCTCCCCCCTCAGGTATCTCTCTCTCTCTCTCTCCCCCCTCAGGTCTCTCTCTCTCTCTCCACCTGAATCAGGGTAATAACGGCCAGAAAAACAGGACATGTCTATTCCTGCTGTTTCTTCTCTCTCCTTCAAATCATTCGCCGTCGTTCTCGCCTTCACTATCACTTTCTCTCTCACTCCCTTGTTCTCTCTGTTCACTTGTTTCTTCTTGCCCCTGGTTTGTCAGTCAGTCATCGATTTCACTTGAAAAGGGCGAGAGAGACAGAGAGAAGCTGCTCAGTTCGTCAGCTGGTTAGTTGGTTAGTTAGTCAGATGTGTGAGCAGCTCGGTGAAGTCAGTTGTGTGAGCTGGAGAAAGTCAGCAGGAGGATTCACACCTTACTGACCTGATTTACACAAAAACAGAACACCATGGCTGTCAAATAACTGGTAAGCCTGATCAGTACGTTTCCTATTAACACTTACTGGCAGACGTAAAGGTGTCACTGTTCATTCTTTAATCTGATCTCCTGAGAACCTTCTGTAACGGGTTTAGTTTGTCTCATCGGAGCTAAAATCACTAACATGTTTCTTATTATTTAAATGGTTCATTAAATTCATGTAGAAGCTGTTTTTAAACAGTTATAAAGATGATTCTTCCACTTCATTACAACCACAACATGAACCTGTTGGACTGAACAAAACCGTTAACTGACAGTGCATCTGTCTGTGTCTTTCCATCAGTGCAGATAAAAATGAAAGGTTCGCCCTGACACTTGATGAAAAGGTCATAGGGTCATTAGAATCTAAACAGTTAATCCTCTGGGGGTCAGGAATGTGTCCAGGACCTGTCAGGTCTTTCATGTCTCTATTTTACTTTGGGACGTGAGGGAAAAGCCTGTCAAAGCACCGAGGAATCACAGGTGACACAGAACTAGTTATTTATCCTGGAAAATCTAACGTCCCCTCTGAGTCTACAAGAGTTTGAACTCAACAAGTTAAACTCAGGAGTTCAAACTCCTGAGAGGAGGACACAGGAAGCTCAGTTTGAAATATGATTACACCTCAACGCACCTGTGCACCTGAGAGAGTATCACGGCCTCAGGCTGGGAGATGCTGACCCTCATTTCTGCTGCCTCACACTCTGCTGCTGGAGGTTACACCTGTCTGACTGCTGACAGTGCAAAACCCTGGACAAAATCCATGGAACACATGTAGACTGGATGGGCAAACTCCCGTCCACGGGTCCTGAGCGTCCACTGTAGCTGCTGGCCCATGTGACAGCTTTTGGGCCGGGCTGGACTCAGACGTGAATCAGAGCTGTACTCAGGATGTGATGGATGATGTTTCACAAGAAAACAAGAGCAGACAAGAACAGACAGAGAGAAGCTTCATTTCTTCATTTCTCTAATTATTTCTCATCTTCAGTAGCAGCAGTTGCTTCTGGCTCCGGTTGTTTCCAGGCAGATTAAACAGCTTCCTCTGCTCGTTCTGCTTCTTTTATGTGGAATTTCATTCATTAAAGAAGAAAAAAAGTTAATGAGATTCGTCATTTTGGACTTTGTGTTTGAGCATGTTGACACTGTGTGGCGTGCGGTGTGTTGAGTCAGTGTGGGCGTGCTGACTTCCTGATATGAGGAAACTCTCTTCCGATGAAGACACACTGAAATGTTTCAGATCCAAACTGATGTGGAAACACACTGAAACACACACACACACACACACACAGTTTGCTCATTTATCTCTTCATCAGGGTTCAGGAAGTTTGAGTTTTCAGGACAGCGCGCGTTCTCACGTTTAGCTGCGAACTTACTGATGATAGATCTGTGGAGTCTGACGGCAGCTTCGTCTCATCGTCGCATCAACACTTTCCTCGTCAGGTCAAACTTCCTTCACTGAGCCTGCTGACAACAACAAACTGATTCAGTGGCAAGAGCTGTCAGAAGTGTCACGAGGAGTCTGAGTTTAGTGTCTCACTTTGTAAGGAGTCACCTTAATGACACAGTAAGTGCAGAACAGACCTTTTTTTTTAGCTGAAATAAATGTGAAAAGCAGGACGAGAGAGAGACTGTGAGTGTGATCAGTCTTTTTGTTTTTAGAGAAGTGGCCCTGACAAAAGGCTGCCTGCTGCTGCTGCAAACACTGACACTGAACCAGGCAGGAAACGTGCCACAAAACCAAAACTAGGAGTAAAAGAGGCTAAAAAGCGTGTGAAAAAAAGTGACCCCTTTCATATAATATTGTCTTAAACCAAAACTGTGAAAGAGCTTTAATGTTGTGAGCTGTGTCTAAAATCTGCGTCTCCATCTGTCGGCTCTGTAACAGACACTCAGCAGTTTTCTCTTCACTTAGCAGAAATATTTCTGACACATGAATCATGACTGATACATGTGGTTTAACTTCAATCCGTCAAAGCAACGAAGCACTAAACGTGTTGCTTGTCCACCACTTTGGTTCAGACTAAAATATCTCATCTGCTGGACGGTTTGTGCTGGAATGGTTCAGACGTTCATGTTCCCCTCAGGATGAACCATCATTACTTTGCTGACCCTCTGACTCCTCATCTGGTCAAAGTTTAGTTTGTCCAACACGCTCTGGAAGCTGATTTTCTTGATTTTGAATCACCTGCTGAATAAAGTTGAAATGGTTTTGCTGCACTTCGGTTCTCTGGGTGCAGCTGATCGAAGGAAGAAAAGACAGAATGCTGCTAGTGAACATTTGCAAGCAGCGCTCGCACTGTGTGCTCGATCTGCCTGGAATCACCGAACAAGCTTAAGCTTAAGATGTGAAGTAAAATAAAATGAAGTTACTCACTGAGTTGTTGTTGAAGCAGCGTCCCAGAAAATGACAAGAAGCCGTGATGAGACAGGGGAGCTGAGTACGCCACGTACTCAGCAAACATGGTCCACGTTACGTTACGATAACTTCAGTCCCCCAAAAACAGCAGAGGGAAGTGTTCCCGCCTCCATCTGCTGCAGTGAGGAAGCTGAAAAAGAGCTTGACTGGTTTGAAAGAGTCTGACATGAATTTCTTTAATATGTTGTTATGAAGTGAGAAACGTCACTTAGCCTCTAAAAAGAAGTTGTTCTCAAGCAGTTTGTTGATTGAGTTTGAGTTTACCAGCTTTCATGATGTGAAATGGTGAAGTGAGAAAAGGGTGAAGCCTCCTTAACTTTCCTGTTTCTGGCTGGAGAGAACTGATCCGCTGCTGAGCAGGGGACGTCAACATGGCGGCCATTTTCTCTGTCATGGGACAGGGCAGTGATGATGGGGGGGGTGGTCCAGGATAAGAGCTGATGCATTCATGTGTAACATGTTCGCCTGTCTCCCCTCCACAGCATGGTGTTGTGATGAACACCTAAAAGATCGACTCAGACACACAAAAATACACTATGAGTACGTCAGCAGCGTGCTCAGCCTCCCCTCCTGCTGAGGACCCAACCACACCCCCACCAATGACCACACCTCCTCGCAAAGCCTCAGTCCGCCTGCAGGAGAGGTGGGTATCAACCACACACACACACACAAATGCGTAGCAGTTTTTGAAAAATTTTAAAATCTCTTTTTTATCATCCTCACCTTTCAAAAATGTCCTCTCTTTATAAAATCCCTGTCTTTCTGGAGATTTCCTTGATTTCTAAAAAACGTTCTTACTTCTAAAAACCCGTTTGTTCGTTTTGTTTGTGCTCCTTTTTTGTAGGCGGGGCTCCAACCTGTCGCTGCTATTGGACGTGAGCAGCCTAGGGGTGGAGCCTGTCTGCTCTGTCTCCACCCCAAAGGAGGTGTGGCTTCAGCTGCTTCACACCTCCTCCCGACCCCTCACACACACACTGCTGCAGCAGGCTGCCATGGACACACACACCCTGAATGCAGAGTACCAGGTAAAGCTGATGTGTGTGTCTGAGGTCTGCGTAAAATGAGAGGTGTTTGTTTTAACGTCCAGTCCGTCCCTGTCTCCTCTACAGAAGATCCCTCCGAACTTTGTGAGCGCTGCAGAGCTCGACATTCCAGGACACACGATTAAAGACAGATATAAAACCATCCTACCCAGTGAGTGTCTCAGCTGTCCTGCTGTTCTCAGGACAAACACAGTGGACACAGTTTTCACTCTTGTTCATCGTTGGTTTTTGTTGTTTGCTGTGTAGACCCTGAGAGCCGGGTGATCCTGAGGAGCCCAGAGGAAGAGGCGGAGCCAGACCGCTACATCAACGCCAACTACATCAGGGTCAGAGTCTAACACCATTTCACACTGAAAGCCTTCAGGTGCTGAACGAGCTGCTCCGTGCTGCAGCCATGTTGGAGCTGAAACTATTCTCACATTTTACACCACATCACCACACACATACAGTGTGTGGACCTTTGGCCTGTTTCATGGCTGAAATCCTGCCGTGGCGTGTTGGACAGGCTGAGATCAGAGCTGAGACGCTCAGGTGGACTGACAGGAAGAGCTCGGTGTCATCAGCATAGCAGGAGTGTGAAAAACCACGTGAGCAGATAATCAGACAAAAGAAGGCTGTGGATGTGGAGAAGAGAAGGGAACCAAGTACAGATCCCCAAAAGAAACTGGCCCCTGAACACATCTCCTCACACCAGGGGAACCCTGGTTCACAGGGGTGGACAGGAGGACGTGGACACACACGATGCTACATGCATTTGACAGCGAAAATGTTTCTATGCACTTTAAAAGGGTTTTAATGTCCCACCTCATTTAGTGTTTGTAGAAAAACTCTGCAGAAAAAAACCTGTGACCAAACAACATCACAGGTGATTGACACAGGTGTCATCACCTCGTCTTTCAGTTTGAGCTGAATTATTTTATCGTTTTGTCCCTGACGAGACGAGTTTAGAGACAGTGAAGAAAATATGTTTCCTTCAGAGAAAACGAGCTAATAGACTGTGACAGCGCTGTCACTGAGCGTGGGCGTCCTCTCGTTCGTGTGTCCGTCCGAGTGTGTGTGTGTGTGTGTGTGTGTGTGTGTGTGTGTGTGTGTGTTAAACAGCTAAACAAACAGAAACTCAGACATGAGCTGTCAGTTTGTCAGCGTGGGAGTCAACATCCAGGAAAACCAAAGGAAGTGAGGGAGGAAGTGACACCCCATCCCCCTCCACCCCCCCCTTACACCCCTCGGCCCACGCATCCCTCACACTCTGCAGCCTCAGCTGTGTGTGTGTGTGTGTGTGTGTGTGTTTTTAATCTGCCTGAAACGATCTGACATTGTTTGTAAAGCAGACACCTACTGTGTAACAACATATACAGTTTGTTTAATACATGTAAACATCATACATGTTTCTACCTGTATGAAAACTACAGGTGAATACCCTCCCCTCGGTGACCTGCAGCAGTGACGCTCAGCACTCGAACAGACGTTCACTTCCTGTGGTGTAAGGTCAAAGACAGTTTCGAAGTGAGGGGGACATGATGAAGCTGTGGCTTTCTCAGTTCAGTTAAACAAAAAGAAAATATATAATATAGAACCAAATGAATCACCAGCTCCTCTGAAAAACTAATTCAATGTTTTATTCACGTCAAACGAACAAATGAATCAGGTCAAGTAAAATGAAATATAGTTGTATTCACCAAAGCTCAGAGTCAGTGCTGCGTCCTCAGTTTGGACAGAATGTAAACGTGACATTTTGTCTTATGAATGAGTCGTTTGGAGACCACATGCTCCAACAGCATGTGGTGGTTTCATTATCATTATCAAACCAACCAGAAGATCTGAAATCGTCTTTTAGATGATTGACATCACATCCCTCCCTGTGGCTTTTCTTCGCCTCCATTTCTCTATTTTTTTATTTTTTATTTTCTTTGTCTCTGGTTATTTTCCTGTCCTCCTATTGGCTGGTCAGTCACCTGTACAGCAGGTGTGCAGGTGTACCAGTGTGAACGGTGCCACACTGATAAAGTTGGAGTGACTGCTGTGATGTGAAGCTGTAACTCATCTCTCTCTGTGCTGCAGGGTTACAAAGGGGCGCCAAGGGCCTACATCGCCACCCAGGGGCCGATGGTGCACACTGTGGGGGACTTCTGGGACATGGTGTGGCAGGAGAGGAGCAGCATCATCGTCATGGTTACCAGACTCAAGGAGAACAACGAGGTGAGGAGACGTGACTCCTCCTCTGTCCTTCCTCCTATAATCATGTCTGTTCTTGTCTCCTGACTTGTCCTGAAAGTGTGTGGTTCTGTTTTTCTTCATTTTAAACTTAATGACAGAAAGTAACTAAGTACATTTACTCGAGTACTGGATACGAGCACAACTCTGAGGTACAAAGTTTCTCTCTGACGTACAGTGGAGTAGAAGAAGAAAGTGGCATAAAATGGAAGTAAAGTACAAGTACTCGTATTTGCTTATTTACTATCTCCACGCTTCGTCTTTTTGTCCTTCAACAACTGTGTTTGGTCCAGAAATGTGAGCTGTACTGGCCACAGCCAAGGGAGAGGACACAGAGGGTGAGGGAGGAGGACGAGGACGAGGAGGGGCCGAGGGAAGAAGACAAAGAGGAGGGAGAGACGAGTCAATTCGGCAGATTCGTCCTCAGAGTGAGAGACAGCCAAGAGAAAGACGGGTTCACTGTCACAGACATGGAGATCCAGGTACAGTGAAAACATCGGTCACCTGTCATTAGTCTCTCGTTTCCACAGGATGAATGTCTCAGGTTTCATTCACTAAAATCAGTGAAGAATTTCACAGAGCTTCAAGTTCAGCTGCGGAAAATCAGCAGATGAAGACGGTGACTCTGAGCCGTGTCACTGTTCGTATTAGGACCTGAAACTATTAAAATATTAAATAAAACACCTGCTAACGACACGATGTAATAACATACAATACATTTTCATTTAATCCATCACAGTAAAAGAATAAGCGACCGACAAAAAGCTGCCAGGAAACAGAGTACAATCATAAATCCAGACTCGTTCAAACACGAGAGTAAATGTGTGTCACGGCGTCGCGGAGCAGAATCTGTTCAGAAAACTGATCCAGAGAAAAGACGTTCTCAGCTTTCCTCAGACATAACGGTGCTTTAGAAATGTGACCACACTCTGGAGGAAATGATAAGACATGACACATGTTCCTTGACTGCTCATACAGGAGGAGCTGCACTGGAACTTTGCATCTAAAACATCAACACGATCCACTTAGAACCGCTTCATCCCACCTGGACAGGTGAATTTAAAAACCTCACATTTCCATCAGGATTTGACTGGAGCTCTTTGAATCTCCTCGTCTTCCTCTGCAGTTTACTGGAAATTACCACCACCCACGGTTTAATGCACATTCATCTTTTGTGTTAACATTTTCTCCACGTTTGGACAGAAACCTTTGGACAGAAATGTCCCTGTTCACAAAACCAGCTCAACACACACACAAAAAAAAAACTTTCCCAGTTTGCTGTGGAAGAACTTGACTGGTCTGCACAGAGTCCTGATCTCAGCTCCATCCAGGTGAGCCAGACCTGATCAGCAGCGTCAGTGCTGGACTCTGGTCTGAATGGGATCAGAGTCCTGCTGCACAGACTGAAACCAGGAGACTGGACTCTGTTAGAGCAGGACATTAATGAACCTGGTGTCACAATCACACATGAACGGCAATGAAATTCAACCATTCAACTGTGTGTGTGTCTGTGTGTGTGTGTGTCTGTGTGTGTGTGTCTGTGTGTGTGTCTGTGTGTGTGTGTGTGTGTGTGTGTGTGTCTGTGTGTGTGTGTCTGTGTGTGTGTGTGTGTGTGTGTGTGTGTGTGTGCATGTGTGTGTGCGTGTATGTGTGTGTGCGTGCACAGCTGTGTTCAGAGCGTCGTCCCGTCAGACACTACTGGTTCACCTCGTGGCCCGACCACCACATCCCACAATGCACCGCTCCTCTGCTTCGGCTGGTCGAGGAGGTGGAGACGTACAGGAAGTCCCTCCTACCGACCTGCTCTCAACCAATCACAGACCCCATCTCCAGTCCTGGACCAGTCATCGTCCACTGCAGGTTGGTTTCTGCAGCTGCTCACAAACAAACATCACCGATCCATCCCTGACTTCTGTCCAACAGTATTTTGGAACTGAAATGGAAATATCAGCAATATTTCCATCAGTTCCGATTATCGTTTTTTAATCATTAATGATTGATTATGATTAATGAATTCAGATTTACAGCTTCCTTTAATTTTACCAGCAACATTTAAACCCATTGGTAATGTTGGTCAGCTACAGGTGATGAAGACCTGTGGTCACTTCAAACATCGTTAACAAAAGTAAAGGGAGCCATGGATCCAGTGTGCAGGTGCTCTGTAAACTGTTAGAGAACATTATTGGTTTACACTTTATCTGTGCAGCTTTTTAGCCTGCTAGCTTTTTAGCCTGCTAGCTTTTTAGCTTGCTAGCGTTCACAGGAACAATGTTGTGTGACCTGTTCACTCAACAATATTATGAAATTTTTAGGAAAAAGACAGAATGTTATGTAAAAAACATGCAGAAGGATCAGAATAATTAGGACTTTTTCTTTTCTTTGGCCCTAAAAATAACATATATCACAATAAGATAAATGAACAGTAATGGAATGTGTGGATTGTTTTTGGAGTAAGTGTCAAAAAACGTAAAAGTAAATGTTGAAAAACACGTCAGAAGGTTACGGTCTGAGTTGCTGAACAGTAAAACTGGCTGGCGGTGAACGCGCTGAAGGCGTCTTCCTGTGTGAGGGTGTGGGTGGTCGCGGATGAGCAGCCAACCACAGCTGAGAGAACAGATGAAAGGGTCTGAGTGAGCGGCTGTGGCGTGGATCTGACCTGAGTTTGGCTTCTAATGCAAATAACCTGCTGCATGAAGAGACGCAGGAATGTGTGTCTAGACATGAAACGATAGAAACAAGAAGTCGATGAAAGTGTGTTGACTCTGTTTCCATTCCTAAGATTTCAGCGGGAGAAAGCTTTTTTTTTCACCTTTGTTTTTTTCACAGAACCAGATCTTTTCTATCAATTGTTCATCTCTTGTACTGATGATGAGCTGTCAGTCACCCAACATCAGGCCTGATGTTTCATTCCAAACCACTGGAATGAAAAGATTTATTCTCAAAATACTATCACATGAGTAAAGAGCCGGTCGGTCCGTTCTGAGGTAATGAAAGACGTGAGCTCACCAAAGAACCCAAAACTAAACCTAAAAACATCAGTTTGATCCTTTTAAAATCTGTTCACAGCTTTTTTTTCTGAACGTTCATTCATTTAAAGTTCTGAATGAGATTCTACAACTCAGTTCTTCTTTAGGACAGATGAGGAACCATGGAGTCTCCGGTGAACTTTTACCTTTCTACTCTGCCAATATCTGCTAACTCTCCCCTCCTCCCCCCTCAGTGCAGGTATCGGCAGGACAGGCTGTTTTATAGCCAGCAGCATCGGCTGTCAGCAGCTCACAGAAACAGGTCAGGTTGACATCCTGGAGACGGTTTGTCAGCTTCGACTCGACAGGTAGGTGAAGAGAAATATTTTCTGTCTGTTGTGTCGTTTGGTGTTTTATCACTCTCCCTCTCTTCGTGGTGTAACCTGTAGTCTCCCCATCACCCTGTGCAGGGGCGGTATGATCCAAACAACAGAGCAGTACCAGTTCTTGTACTCCACTCTGGCCCAGTACAGCTCCCAGCTACAACACAACCAGGTACCAGACATGTAAATCATTTTTAGAGGCCTGAAAACTCCCACTTTCAACCAGCCACAGTGTTCAAGGGTTTTCTACGTTTGGCCCAATGTGAACAAATCTCATGTGCCAAACCAAGCATCAGAACTCTGACTGGTCGCTTCAGGAGTGAGGACCTGCTGTGTTTTAGGTTCCTCTGGATAACAACGGTGTCAATGAGAACACTTAATGAGAATGTTTTCTCCTCAGGAGCAGAATCAGAACCAGCCCATCACACTGTCACAGAACCAGCAGGAGCAACAGGACCAAGTCAGCATACAGCTACAAAACCTCCAGCTGGACAATGCACAGAACCAGAGGAACTGAAACCATACAGAACCTCTACAAGGCCAGATACGCAGTAAGAGAAACCCAGGAGACCTCAGAACCAAGCAAACCAGAAAGATGGAAACGGGCACTTAAACCAGCAGCAGAACCCAAAGACCTGATGCAGTTATGGACAGAGGAACCAGCAGTATCAGAAGAGTCAGGATCACACAAGAACCCCAAACTGGAACAGGAACAGCAGAGAACCGAGAGCACCATGTTCATCCTGGGCTGAAAATCTCAGAAAACAGAAATGAACCAAAAGAACCAAGTAAAAACAACACACACGTCCACAAAATGTCCTTCCCCCCGATTCATATCAGATGAAATCAAATCCAATAAAAAGGAATGTTCTTACTCTGCATCTCTTTGTGGATGTCTTACCCCTCTTTATGGGTGGTTTGTCTCTCTTTGTGGTCATTTTGTGTGTCTCTGTGATTGTGTTACCTTCTGACCCCTGGTCCTGTGACCTTTGACCTGTTCAGTCTTCAGTCTGTGGCTGCAGGCGGGTTCATCAGTCCACCCAACATGAGCGTTTGGATTTGTGACAACTGAGGTGGTTAACCATGGCCTTACCTGTGTGCTTTCAGTCCAACCACAGAGGCCAGCACACTGTTCAGCTACATCTCAGGTTCAGGCTGAAAGCTCCAGAAAAGCCAGAGTGTTCCCTCCAGTTCAGCCTCTGACTGACTGAGATCTGAACTCAGCACAGATGGGTCTTTGCCTAAATTTGTGCCGGATGGACAAAGTTGCATCCACACAGGTCTTTGCATTGACTTTGTGTGGGATCAGGCTCAGAGATGGCTGCGGGGCAGTGGAGGAGCACAACAGCCAGGCCGAGTAAATAAAAGATAAAAATAATTCCACTTTTCAAAAATGTTATTTTGAATTTTTCATACAGGTAGATGATGTTCAGCTTGGTTTCCACGGTTTGATGTGACTCAGGCAGCATGTGGCTGAAATTAGTGATGCAAACTTTGTGTTTTTCTGCTGACTGGTTTCAACTGCGGGCAGAAAACTGTCTGTGTGACGACACGTATGAAGAGGTAAGTGTGAGAATGTGTTTTTTCTAATGTGGGTGAACTGAGCCTTTGAAGACCACAGGCTGTTGGATATTCAGAGCTCTGGGTGGAGTCTTGCTTTAAAACACGAGTAAAAGCTTGTTTTTAAAAGTGACTGTGAAATGAAGACTCTAATAAACTGTGGTTACGTTCTGACAGAAACGGATGTCCAGTCAGTTGCGTTGTGTGTGTGTGTGTGTGTGTGTGTGTGTGTGTCTTGTTTAGTTTTTTTACTTCAAGGAAACAAGGACTAACCAAAAAACTGGTTCCAGATTTTTTAGATCTCAGATTTAGGCAGAACCTCTGTCCCGACTCTGTGTCCCTATGGTTGACTGGAAAGATTCAGATTCAAGATTCAAAGGGTTTATTGTCATTTGCACAGTAAGGAAACAGGTTTCCCTGTACAATGAAATTCTTACTTTGCTCTTCACCCAGAATGCCATACAAAACGTTGTAAGTAAATAAAATAGATAATAGTATTTACAAAATATTAATAAGAGCATAAGTGAAAAAAAAAAAGTTACACAAAATATAAACTGTACTGATATATACAAATCAGCTGTTGTGCAAATTCAGCTGAGAGTGAAGACTGTGCAAAAGAACTGTTATGTGAACAGTGCGGTATGTGTGCAGTTATTAAGGTGCAGAACAGTAATAAATAATAACAGTCAGTATGTGCAAAAGTTGCAGCCTGTTGTTACAGACTCCTGTCAGCTGTTGAGGAGTCTGATGGCAGACGGGAAGAAAGAGTTTTTAAGTCTGGTGGTCCTGCACTTCACACTCCTGTACCTCCGGCCTGAAGGGAGGAGAGTGAACAGACCTTGTTGTGGGTGGGTGGGGTCCTTGATGATGGAGGCAGCTCTCCTGTGGACTCTGCGCTGGTAGATGCTCTGCAGAGAGGGCAGAGGAGTCCTGGTGATCTTAGACGCAGTCTTCACCACTCTCTGCAGGCGTTTGCGGTCCATGGCAGTGGAGCTGCCGTACCACACAGTGATGCAGCTGGTCAAGATGGACTCAACAACGCAGCTGTAGAAGTTCCTGAGGATCTTTGGTGACATGCCAAACTTCCTCAGCCTCCTCAGGAAGTACAGCCGCTGAAAATCAATAATCCTTCAAATTCTTCTAATCATAATTCTTTTCCATCACTGACAAACTGACCCCGTGTCTGCCATTCAGTAAAATAAAAATGAAATTAAATTAATTGAATTAAACTGATAAAGTGATTCATTCAAATGTATTAGTCACAGAGAGGTTCCAGACTTTTAATACAGAGAGTCAGTTTAGCTGATAATGGTTCTGTACTTTGGTTTTAATAGAATTTTACCTGCAGTACTGGTACTTTTACTCAGCCGAAATGCTTTTCCCACCGCTGACAACAGGCGATCATTACAAACTAAGGCCTTGTGTTAATGGCATAATAGCTGTAGGTACCGTGTGTACTCGACAGAGGGCAGAGTTTCAATCACACGGGAGTATGTGTCTCCTCTTTTCTCTGCTCTCCTCTGCTTCATAGATCAACCCCACCCAAACAGGAAGCAGAGCGGAAAACCTGTTGACAGATTAAACCAGATCTCACAACCGGATCAATAAAAACTTGAACAATCTTGAAACTCAAGATTAAAGACGCTTTAAATTACAGTAGATTTCTTCTTATAAATTATATTTGTTATATTATAGTGCATTACATATATTTGACAACACGTTTCAGGGAATAGTTTTCGATTGGACGTTTATTTTGAAGGGCTGTACCGGATGTGGCCGGAAATCTTAAATCTGTCTTGACGGTGCGGTGGGAAAAGGCGTAGCTAATAAACATCACGGAAAACACACAGCTAACGCTTAAGCTCGAAAATAGCGACCTAGTGAATCTTCTCTTCCGTTCACACAAAGCCAGTCGGTGTCGTCCGTTTTTCCGTTACCGTCCGTGGTTGCCTCAGTGACTGTCAGCGTCTCGAAAAAAAACTGTCGGGGCGTTTAGCGAGCTAGCTAGCTAGCATAACCACCTAGCCGTAGCAGCAGCCGCAGCTAGCATCAGCATCAGACGACAAAGATGATAGCTCTAATCAACAAACTGCTGGACTGGTTCAAGGCGCTCTTCTGGAAGGAGGAGATGGAGCTGACCCTGGTGGGGTTGCAGTACTCCGGGAAAACGACCTTCGTCAATGTGATAGCGGTAAGAGTCGGACTAATTTAGCCGCTAACAGATGTGCTAACGCCAGCTACCAGTTAGCATCTTCCTTTTTCTATTGTTGTCCTGCGGTGGTGAGGTCAGCTAGCTGTCAGTGTTCGACTTCAGCAAGACGGCGAAGGAGTCAGTGTGCTCTTTAAACGTTAGTGACTTGAAGTTGTGTTAGTTAAATATAGTCGAGGTTTGTGTTTTTACTGAGTACAGACTCCACTAACGCCCCGCTCACCGTTTACCTGGCTCTAATGTGTCATTTAAATGAGCACGGCTGCTTTCACATCTGTACCGGTGGATGGTCTTAACCTCCACCCCCCACCGCCTCCACCGCAAATGTGGCTATATTTTTTCATCGGAAATGAAGCGTGTTTTGGGACTGGACCCACAGTCCTGGTGCTGTTAGCAGGGCCGGAGGATGGATTTGTAGGTCCAGTGTAAGAGGGTCGATCGCCCCCTCCTGTCAGAGTGACCTTCCCTCTCCGGTCACAGTCACTCCCGGTCGTACATCATCAGTCGAGTACCCCTCCCTAACATCAGCCTCCTCTGCTTCCCATGTACAGATTTAATTTTTGGGTGACCCACTAACATAGATTTGCCTTCACACAAATAGATTTATTTGTAAGTGTTTGTATTAAGTGTGTCTTCCTTTTAAATTTTGAAATGCAGCGTTGAGCGCAGACCAGAGCTCGCCTGATGCTGGCTCTTGAGGCCGACCTCAATATTTGAGATTTATAAAGCCAGATGATTATATTATGTTTGATACTTATTTATTAAAGATACTGTTGTATGTAAATGTTGGGGCAGTTTACACATTGTCTTGCTATGTGAAATGAAAAGAAATAAATACAGTCTCTGCAGTAAACGATCATTAAAAGAACATTTCCTCAGATGTTAATGCACTGTTACTTTGGACACTCTGCTGAGTGAGTACTTACTGACCTCACAGTATCTGCTCTGCTCACAGCAGTTACAGATCTGATACACGTGCTGAGTTTTTCTCAGTGTAAAACGTCTCTACCTCAGTGGGTGGAGTTCACTGGAATAACTGTTCTGTGAGGTAACGTGAGGACAGAGATGCTGTGACGCTAAGAACTGAGTCGGCATCCCTGAGTGAACATGACTGAATGAATGTGATGTAACCGTAGAAACACTATTTTATAACGACAGTGTTGAAATTGTATTTGATGTGGGTCAGTATCAGTACACATGCGCTGTGATAGCTGTAATAAGTGGCACAGCAGTGACATGCAGTGTCATATATATTAGTAAGAAGTGTGTGTGTGTGTGTGTGTTTCAGTCTGGGCAGTTCAGTGAAGACATGATTCCTACAGTTGGATTCAACATGAGGAAGATCACTAAAGGCAACGTCACCATCAAGGTTTGTTCCACGTCTGTACACTCTCATACTGCACATGCAGTTTGGCAGGTTGTGGATTAATCTTTGGCTATACATAATTTTGTGTGTGTTTATTGAGTTATACGATTCAACCTAAAATTAAAATCTGTTCTTAGGACAGAAATGTAGGGAGCAGACAGGCTATTCTGGGGCCTTGATTTTCTGATAAATAATCAATCCATGACATACACATGTATTTTACATAAAACATGAAAATCAAAACAGAAAAAAACGGTCATTTTAATTACGGTTATCGGGATATTGATTATCGGTTGATTATGTTTAACAAACAGTTTTTAGATTGTATACGATGTAAACTCTGTGTACTCTCCCTGTCTGTAGTTGTGGGATATCGGAGGTCAGCCTCGGTTCAGGAGCATGTGGGAGCGTTACTGTCGAGGAGTCAGCGCTATCGTGTAAGTCCTTGTTTTCTAAACTGTGGTTACTGTCACCTAAAGGGGTCGCTCTGAGGTCTTTGCTGGGTCCAAACAACAGCCGATTTTTGGTGCATATTCAACAATAAATCTAACATTTGAAAATTGTTGCTGACCAGAGTTTGGTTGAACGACAGAACACATCTCGGAAAAACCAGAATCATTGAATCTGATGATCAGAAATGTCCTCAGGTCTTGTGCTGTGTAGCTGTGTGGTGTTAACCCAGTTGTCTTGGTGCGAAGGGACAGGAAAGCTGCAGGGCAAATCAGATTTACAAAGAGCACTGAAGTTGTCCTGCACAGTTGGGATGTAGTGAAAGTGATACTGATGGGTTGTGCCAGATTTTTAACCCTTCTTTTTTATTGGTTTTAGCAGGGATTCATGTGATATGGTCTGGGGCACTTAAACTGTGAAAACATTTAAAAATGCAGTGAGAAAGGAACCGAGAGCATTTTCTGATACAGTCGTAAAAATATTAGTCATGGCCAGTAACAGTGTCAATAATTGATGAAACGTTAAATTTTTTTTTAGTTTTTGATTGAGTTTTTAAACGAATATAGAAAAGTTAAATGGTTTTTTGTCTCCGTTAGTTACATGGTGGACGCAGCAGATCCAGAGAAGATCGAAGCCTCCAAGAACGAACTGCACAACCTGCTGGACAAACCGCAGCTGCAGGGAATTCCTGTAAGAACAACACCAGAACAAACCAGACCAGACCGGGAAAACTAGATTGGACCACAATCACGACTGAGCCAAAACTGACTAAACAAAGCTGAGTGAAGCAGCTGACAGCATTTTACTGAAGTTTGGACGAACTGAACTAACTGTCCCACTGAGTCAGAGTGAGCCCAGGATGAACAGACTAAATCACCTGATCTTAAGCCTGATCAGATTTAGACCAGTCTGACCAAACACAGAGCAAAGCTGACACTGATATGATGAACAGGACAAACCTAAACACTTCCCTTCAGCTTCTTCATAGGACATGTGAAGTGCAGACAGTGCAGTGATACAACGTTAACCGCTGAGCGTGATGGCTGTTGCATTTCCTAGTGTATTTTGCTGATGTGTATTGTGTCTGTGTGTCCTCAGGTTTTGGTTCTGGGTAATAAGAGGGACCTACCAGGAGCTCTGGATGAGAAGGAACTCATAGAGAGAATGTAAGTCCACGCCAACACAGCGGCTCAGGTTTAGTACACGTCCATAAAGTCTGTACATGTTCAGATTGTGCACACTCAGTGAGGTGAAAGGTCGGCTGTCAGAGCTCAAATTGAAATCAGTCATTGTTGATCTAGTCTATTACTTTGTGGTGTATTTTCCTCTAAAGATCAACAGTAATGTAGCTCCGTTAGCTGTTTGGCTTTGAATGCTGCAGTGTGTTTGTGCTGACACACACGTCTGCAGCCGGTCAGCATCATGTGACTGGTTTCCCTTTTTTTTCGCCCGCACAGTTGAGTCTGTCATCCACTCTCACCTCGACTCAAAGATGTGATTAGTGTGTGTTAACATGTTTACACTTATTATTAGCTTGGCGTTTGTTTGTTTGTTAGACAAACACTTTGTAAAATGACACACAGACAGTGATGTGGACCTGGTTTTCCTTTGGTTACACACAGCGTGTAACACGTTCATCACATCAAAGCCTTAAAAAGACGCCTTCTGTTACTGCTGGTCTCAGATGAGCAGGAAAACACTGTAACTAACATCACAGTATGGATACTATAGATACCATACTATCTAACAGTAATGATAATTTCATATTAAAGGTCATTGTTGCTGTATCTTCGCATGAACACGTGTCTAATTGCTGAAATGTTTAACGTTTGTGTGAACTGATGTTTTTTGTGTCTTTAATCAGGAACCTGTCAGCCATCCAGGACAGAGAGATCTGCTGCTACTCCATCTCCTGCAAGGAGAAAGACAACATCGGTACGACACACACACACACACACACACACACACACACACACACACACACACACACACACACACACACCTCACACTTTCATACCTGTGAGGACCCCTGTTGACATAAGGAGTTTACATACTCTGTACCCTGAACCACAGGTTGTGTTCAGACCAGTATTAGCACTGTGTGAAAACACAGTAGCCTGTGGATCAGAGAATTCAGGACACGTTTAGCAGGAACACCAACTGAAGCTCTGTGGTTTAGTTTCACTCCTGCGTTCCTGTTTGTACTTCCAGATATTGGTCTCACTTTACCGTTTACTGATCACTCTCAGCTGTGTCAGAGCTCTGTTAAACAAGTGCTGATACAACTGCATCATTTCCTGCTGCTTTACACAAAGCAGGAAGCTTTTATTGTGAAACGTGCTATTCTTCAATAAACACCAGTGATACAGGTGAGCTAACCAGCACGGACGGAGCTCTGTGCGCTGTTACAGGAAAGTTGTGGTGAAAGGGAAACGTCAGACCGTTGTTATCCAGAGTGAGCTGCAGATCGCTCTGTGTCTGTGTGTCGAGTGCAGCGCCTGAATAAACTCCGCTGGTTTACATACGAAGGGCCAGGATCAGATCAGGATAAGATATTCAGCCTCAAGTTTATTTTTCTCTCGTTTGGCCAAAACTCCCACAAGACTTCCTTTAAGTTAACATCGTATGTTCTTGTGTGTAATGGTGTGGCTTTCACTCCAGCAGGGAGCTTCGACAGCGGGAGAATTATTTGGACATAGACACGATTGCCTGGTCATTTTGATTTGTTAACAGAATTTAACTTTATCCACAGTGCTGCAACATAACATAGGTCAAAAGCATTTAATCCCACTGAGACACGGTAGGCTGCCAAAATGTCATATGTCATGTCATTAAGATATGAAGACACAGACACTGCGGAGCCTCTAGCTCCCTGTCTCTGGGGGTTTTAACCCTCTCACGTAGTCTGAAGAATTAAAACACACAGTTACACTTTGCTGTTGGTCGACTTTTTCCTTTTCTGTCACACACTCTGTTTCTCCACACACACACTTTCTGTGTCTTACACACACCTCTCTCTCTGCAGACATCACTCTCCAGTGGTTGATCCAACACTCCAGGACTAAGAGGAGTTCCTGAGAACATGCCCCCAGCTGAACTAGCCACGCCCACCCACCCTAACACATACCCCCCCCCCCCTTCCAAAACAACAACACTTTATTCCCTAACCCTAAACTTCCCCTCCCCTCCATCCACCCTGTCCTTACATTAATACCTCCAAACACCCACTGACCCTCTGCCCTCCCCCTCACGATGCACTGATACCTCTGGGTTTTAGTTTTTTGTTGGTGTATTGAGTGAAGTATCAGACTGTGACACCCGGAGGCAGGTGGAACGTGTCAGTAACCAAAGCTGTTTCCTCATGTAGACGCACACATCCAGCCTCCGTCAGTTCATGCCACGTTATCACGTGCCTGGAAAAACATCGGTTTAATCGGTCCGTGTGAACACATGCATGTAATCACACACCCAGTGCAGTTTAAACATACGTGCAGCCATGTCGGTGTGCTGCCTCTGAGGAAGGTGCACCTGATTAAAGCACCTGCTGAACCAGCTTTTCTGCACAGACTGTGTTCACACTCATGTTTCCACAGCTAAACAGTGAGCTGCTGTTTTAGCATGAAAAGCGAAGAAGAAACCTGCGGACAGTGATGAGGTCAGACTACATGCGTGACAGTTCCATGGAAGCGTTAACGAGGTGTCTGACAGTTTCCAGTTCACCAGTGCACATGCTAAACACTCCTGAAGGTACAGCAAATACCAGGACGTCGGTTTGTCTGACCTGAGGTCACGTGACCCTGAACTGACGCGTGTTTTCTGCTGCGGCGTTTCACAGCCAGGGAATTTATTCAGTTACAGTTAATGGACTGGATCATCCAGAGTAACTGGGGGGGTGCTTCTGTTCTTCAGCGCTGTGAGCAGCACAAACTGAAGTCCAGTTCACTCCAGTGACCTGGTTTTCCTTTGGGCGAAGGCCGATGTCTCAGAGACAGACATCTGAAAACCCGAACAAACCCAGAGCCGTCTGCGTGGACTGATACTACAGGTTGTGTTGGTGTAGTTTAGATGAGCAGTAACCTTCAGTCTGTGTCGCTTACATACAACCACCAGTCACACCAGTGTTTGATGCTGGTAACAGAGAAGTTGTATCAGTGCATCTTTACAGATCCACACAACAGCCTCCATCTGTTTTTCGTAAACGAAGCGTCCCTCTGTCAGACGATCCGCCATTTTGACTTTGAATCATCACCTTCACTGTCAAACCGGGGACAGACTGGTTTTCTTTCGTTTAGCGTTGTTAGCTGGTTAGCCGGAGCCTGTTTTGTGGATCTGTTTCCTCCCTCAGATTTTTCCCACAATCCCACCTTCGTCACCTTTTAGTCAGTAACCACAAACCTGCCACCATCATTTCCTCTCTCCTAATTTTCAGCCTCTGTTGATTTCATTCCTCCCTTTCTACCTCCACATCATCCATCCATCATTTCACATTTATATAATCCTGAGAAGCCCCTCTTCTTCCCTCGTCTGTTGTAAACTGCTTGTCCTCCTCTGTACTCCTTCTATCTTTCCTTCCTCTCTTTTCTTATTTTTGGATGTTACCTTCTTCCTCTTTCCTCGTCTCTAAGCCCAGCCCCCCCGTTGTCTTTCTCTCTCTCTCTCCTGCCGAGTGAGGGATTTAAAACCTTTTTATTGCACTGTTGATTTTGGTTTTGTAAGATATTAATAATGAGAATAATGTTAATAATCTTCTTATTGTGACATAACCTGGTCTTTCCAGATTTAAGGAAGTGGTACTTTAATGGGAGAAGGAGAAATGTTATTGTTTCTGTTCATATCTCTGTAATAAGCTTTTTATTTCATATTTGTTTTATATTGTTATTATTTTTTATTGTTTGTTGACTTCATAAGTCTACTCTGGATGTTCAGCCAGAGCTCAGTGTTTTCCGCTCTGAGACGTCTGCTGATTGGACCAGGGGTGTCACGTGATCAGATGCACCGCTCACATCATGACAGATAAAATGAAGCGATGGAATTAGTCACGTCCGACTCGCTGAAACACACGTTAAATTTTTATTTTAAAATTGATCGATTCCATGATTCCATGATTCCATGTCACCAGGTGCCACAGTAAAGTACGTGTTCAGAGGCACGGAGATAATTAAAATGAATTTCCTATTTTTTGCTCATAATGAATGAAATAATTCAAATTTGATTATGAAATCGTAAGTTTGAAAATGCAAAATTATCTTCGAAGTGACAGATCAGCTCCTCAGCTGTGAACGCTGCTGTGCTGAGGATGGAAATGTCAAAGTTCATCTTGAAAATGAAACTGCAAAATTTCCCATTTCACATGTAGTTGAATTATTATTGTCAGTGTTGAGCTGAAAATGATCTCTGTTTACATTTTGTGATTATGCATCTTAAAACATGACGCTCAGATTTAGATAATTACAACAGTTTGAATTTGTGAATATTAATGCTGTCATACATCATGTGCACACAAATAGGAATGATGCCTTTTTAACACTGGCATCCACAGAATGTTGGTGTATATGGTAAAACACACACGTGCTGACCGAGTGATGCTGCACAAGGAAAACTCCTCCATCCGATTATTCATGTCGGCTGTTGAATCATTTGGTGCTCTTACAGCTGATGGAGGTTTCACCATCAGCTCATGGTGAAGGTATTTTTTGTGGTGTGGATGCTAACGACCAATAGGTGGTGCACTGGTGTTTAAACACAGCATCGACTTCACAGAGACAGGGCAGGTGTCGCTGCTGTTCTGTCTGTGAGGCGGTCAGTATTTTTATCGGACCGCTGGCACGTAGCTTCGTACAAACATCATTTCCATTTCATTTATATTACACTATTTATCCTCATGCTCTTTTCACACGGCTTATATTTGTTCTCCTGTTTGTTTCGGTTGCAAAATCATGTTCTGACACATCCTGGTCCTGACAGCAGCCAATCAGACTTCAGAACAAACAGGAAAAGGAAAAATGTTACCTGTCCGTATGTTGTTCCGTACTGAGGTCGTTTAGTTTGAGTGGTCGAACTGTCAGCAGCGTACATGGCTGATCCACCTGTTAGCACACACTCACCTGCTTCACGCTGTCGGGCCAAACAGGTTTGACCTGGTTCGAATGATTCTCATGAAACGTCATCAGTTAAAGCCAAAACACTGTTTTAATTCAGCGTCCACGTTTAGCTGAGGATGTGGCTAAACATTATTTTCAGCTAAATACTTTGGAAGAGTCTATAAAAAGTAAAATATGATTTTTTTCCCTTATTAATTACTCAAAATTGATTGATTTCCTATTGATCGGCTAATGCTGTAACAGAGCTCTGACTCTAACAGACCTGGGGTCAGCTTATCAAAATGACAGCCAGATAAAAGCGAGGTCAGGAAGCACTAGCGATGCCCAGGTGTGTTAAAATGAGTTTGACCCAGTTGCAGCTCCATGGAGTTCGACTTCTTCCACAAACAAACAACAATCCATTTTAGAGTTTGTGACTGTGTGACTTTGAGCTGCCGACAGTGGGAATTCATTGTTTTCCCTGATAAACACCTGTAATCAGCGGCAGTAAACCAGGCTAAACCAGGTAGCTCAGGCCTCTTTAGCCCGACAGGAAGCTGCTGTCTGAAGGAGCTGTGTTAATGAGCTGGAGGCTCCAGCAGATGTCAGCACTTCAAACATCAGAAAGCACAACTCGACCCAGACAGACCGAGTGTTCTCCAGCTGCTCCAGACGTCAGGTTCTGGTGTTATCTGAACCAGCCAAGAGTCGCTGTCTGACTCCATTCTGGACCACTCAATATTTATTGATCTTTTGATCAGCCAGCACAGTGATTAGTTTTAGAGTTATTGATGCCATCGGACAGATCAGATTGCCAAGGGAATTTTAAAGGTACACTTTGTTTTTTGGGATGTTTTGCCTTTGTTTGATCAAATCCAGCAGAGTGTTGACAGGAATCCACGGGGGTTTGAAACAGGGATGTGACAGTTCCGTGGTCTGAGACCTGAAAACCTACGTTTTGTTCTTACATGACTAAAGCAAAGAAAGAGCACGGCGATCGGGATAACTGAGCACACTAACAAACCGTCTCACCTCAGAGACATTGATGTTTAACTGATGTTTGCGTGAACATGAGCAGAGGTAGTTGTATGAAGAGAAACAGCTTGGCACACCTGGCCCCCCCTGAAGAACACCAGGTTCCCCGCCCTGGGATTTCCTGAAATCATACCAACACCAGAAACATCTGTGGATTCAGAAAAGCCTTATTTTCCTTGCGTCTTTATTTAAGTACAGAAACAACAATAATTATAATCACAGCATAAAGAAAAAGGCCAGATTATAGCAGCACAGTTGAAACGTGTCATCTCTTGGTGGTAAACTCTGAGATTCACCAGCCACTTTGACTAGTTTACCAGGCGTCTGTTACAGCAGGACGACGTCTTCAGGTGACCGCTGTCGCTATTTCCTGTCCTTGTTTATCAGAACCTTAAACCTTAAAATCCCCCTGCAGCTCTGCTCTGATCGGCACTGGTCTCCTTTGTTTGCATGCTGAGGGCAGGGATTGTTTATCTGTGGGACCTGATGAAGTAAATAGTTCTTTTGGTGCAACTTTATCATAAAATGGCCTTAATCCAGTGCATCAGCCTGAGTATTAACCTGCAGAGGAGTCATAGAAGTACACAACATGAAATGTACTTTGAACAGTGCAATAAAACAGAAGTATTGATGTTGTGCTTACACTGTGTTTTTACATGTTTCTGAGTACATCGTGTCAGAGAAGGATTGCACAGTGACTGTGTGCTTACAGAGCTTTTCTTACAGATGAATACACTGGAATATGGTCATTGTCATGTAAAGTTTAACCTGTTTTATAAGGAGGAAAAGTCGAGTAGCGACCTGTAATCCTGCATGTACAACCTGAAACTGTGCGGGACGTGATGGGAAGTGTTCCCTGATCCTCCTGCATCAGTTAAATCATCTTCAGAAAGTGATTCATGATGGAATCAGCAACAAAATACAAGAAAATCCACACAGAACCAGCAGCTTCACAGCACTGGATCCTCAGTGTCAGTGAACTGGGTACAGTGAGGTCCAATCCACTCTGCGACCTTTGACCTTTGAAAGTCTCAGCTCAAGCTTTATGTGCTCGGGTTGTTGGGGATCTTTCGATCATATCATACAGTCTTTATGAGCAAATGGATTTCACTCAGTCATATACTGAAAAATACACTGGCGACAAAACACAGAGGCCATTTAGCTGCTGCTCTGTAGCTTTTGATCACAGGACATGAGCTTCCTCAGCAGACATAGTTTGCTCGTTTGGTGTGGAACGGTTGGTTTGCAGATCTCCACTTTTCTGAACACGTTCAATCGGTTTAAAAGTGTTTAAATTGGCATTTATACTATATTTTTATTTTATTTTTAAACCGTCATGTCAAAATTCCTTGTAAGAATCCAATAATCTGAAAGAGTTTTTCTTCGTCATTCAGCCCCTCTCTGATAAATCTGATATTTTCTCCTTCAGTCAGAGTTTTAATAACTTTTTAATTATCTTACATTTTAAAACGTTTCATTGTGATCAAACACAAATGAGTTTTAAAATGTGGAGGCCATGTGCAGATACTGCCACCTGCTGGCACAAACACCTGCTCAAACCTCCAACCTGTTAAAGTCTCATCCGCAGAGAATCACAGCAGGTGAGGGTTGCCTCGCTGGGTGTAGTGCCTTGCTCAGAGACTCTTAAACATTTGCCATGTTTGACCGTGGGTTGATGAAGCAGCTGAAGTCGCTGAGCTGTTCTGATGGGATTTTCCTGGTCTTGTTTCTGGTCCTGTTGTGTTGGCGCAGAAAGCGTCAGGGCTTGTACATGCAGGACAAACACGGTGGCGACGGCCTGAACTTGTTTGTACATTATAGTTTAATTCAGTTGCTATAATGTGTTTTAATAGAAACATGCTTGTGTATGATACTAATAAAAATACTATGGAGAAACAACGTGACGCGCTCCTTGTTTCCTGTCAGGAAAAGAAATACAGTCTTTAATTTTATCAAAGATAAAAAAGCAGAACTGAACTAAAGGAAAACACTTGATGTTTGATGCGTCCAAATAACCTGTTTTTACCTGCCGGCCAATCAGAGAGCAGTATTTTCAGTGTCCGGCTGTGAAATCTGACACCTGATGAATAATTATCAAAAAATCTGAAACTTTTCCATCAAAGTGTCCACTGGTTCTGTCCTGCAGTGAGACAGCAGGGGGCAGCACACACACACACAGTGTCACCCCTTTAACATTGTGTGTTAGTGTTTCTCGTGTGTTTCTGTTGTCATCAGTGTGTGTGTGTGTGTGTGTGTGTGTGTGTGTGGGTCAGCTCTCAGGTCACATTCAGACTAATTTGCGTGCTGAGCTCAGCAGCTCTCTTTATGATGATCATCACCACAGAGTGTCCACTGCTCGGGGTCGGGGTGGGGGGGTGGGCGGGGGTAGAAGCAGTCAGGCCAGTGTCTGTTAACCACAGCTGCTTTGTACTGATCCTGGTGAATGGATCAGAGTTCGTTACCGTTATCGCAGGTGAGGCCGGGCCGCCACAGAGAACCCACATGCACCTCTGCACACAGGAGACCGGTCGGTGCTGCTGTGTGTGTGTGTGTGTGTGTGTGTGTGTGTGTGTGTGTGTGTGTGTGTGTGTGTGTGTGTGTGTGTGTGTGTGTGTGTGTGTGTGTGTGGAGCCGTCGGAGATCCTCGGTCCTGTCTGTCGCTGTTTTCATGTTTTATTCTTGGAGCATCGCAGGAAACACGTGATTCTGTTTCATCAAACAGTTTTTAATCCTTTATTTCTTTCATCGTACTAATTAAGTGTTCAAACCCTTTGTGTTCACATTGTGCGTCTCTCACTGTGCTTGTGTGATTAAAACAGGGCTGGTAATCTAACAGGGAAACTGGGATGTAATGTGCTCTTTTCATTTCCCAGAGGATGAACCCTTTTCATTTCAGTGGCTCAGTTTAGACGTTTGCAGGGCTGCAGGCCTCTGACTTGTCCACCAGGGGGACGTGGTGTCGCAGCTGTCCTGTCTGACGTCTTACTTTGGAAGATAACTGACAGTTTAGGACAGAGAAAGAGCGGAGCTCGGCTTTCTCAGCAATTCAAAGGCAGACGAACAAAAAAAGAAGTAAAGAAGCTGAAAGGAGGAGAGAAGCTGGTCATTTGGTCATTTGGCTGTGACGTGATCGCACTGATAAAACCTCCGTCCAGCTTCGTCCTCCTCTTCCTCTCTCCATCCATCCTCAGCCCCTCCCTCCTTTTTCCTCTCTGTGCTACTTGTCAACAAGTGGGTAAAACTTTTCTTTCACGGTGTGAAGTGTGTGTGTGTGTGTGTGTGTGTGTGTGTGTGTGTGTGTGTGTGTGTGTGTAACTACTTTTATAGCAATCAACAAAGAAGCAGGCCTCAGTGTTTCCTGTCTGCAGGATGAGGTGTGTGTGTGTGTGTGTGTGTGTGTGTGTGTGTGTGTGTGTGTGTGTGTGTGTGTCTGTTCCCAGTGAGAGTCAGCCTACCTCTCCATCAGGACCCCATGCTCGTTGTCATGACAGCAGTATGCCCCCCCGCCCCCCCCCTCATCAGTTTTCCCACAGAACAAAACCAACATTGTGTTCCTGGTTTTCACTGTGTGTGTGTGTGTGTGTGTGTGTGTGTGTGTGTGTGTGTGTGTGTGTGTGTGTGTGTGTGTGTGTGTGTGTGTGTGTGTGTGTGTGTGTGTGTGTGTGTGTGTGAGTGTGTGTGAGAGAGAGAGACATTCAGGTCAGATTAGTTTGTGTTCATTGAACTTGTGCTTGGAGACACACACACTCACATATACACACACACACACACTCACACTCTCACACACACACACACACACACACACTCACACACACACACACTCACACACACACTCACACACACACTCACACACACACACACACACACACACACACTCACACACACACACACACACACACACTCACACACTCACACACTCACACACACACTCACACACACACACACACACACTCACACACTCACACACACACACACTCACACACACACACACACACACTCACACACTCACACACACACACACTCACACACTCACACACACACCGGTGGAGTTCACACAGTGAGTGGGAGGTTCACCACCCACAGACCCTGTTACTAAGAAATGAGTTGCACACAAGGAAGTGACTGAAAAACAGAAACTGTTCTCTCATGTTTTTCTTTAAATTGAAATATGAAATAAAAATGTAAATTTACATTTGACACAGTGAATCAGCAGAAACCTGAAAACCTCGTGTCATGTTCTGTACCATCATGCTCCCTCGTCTGTCGTACAGCCCGAGCTACGAACCGCAGGGGTAAGTGATGACATGATGGAGTTGCATTGTGGGAAATGTAGGACTCTGTGGATGTCACGCCACCATCAGGACCTTTAATGAGCTCGTGTTTCGTTTATGGTTGAATCAAAGTGCTGTTGTAATGTTGTTGTCTGAAAAATGATTGTTATTATTAGCAGGGTGTTTGTGTTAGCCTGCCTGTGTCTGAGATGCAGACTGTTGACTGTGAGATCACATTTGTTAGCGTCTGCACGAGTCGGCTACAGCAGATTTATGAGAAATTACACAGAAGTATAAAAGTGTGGGGCCAGATGTGTTGGTGGAGAACCAGGTGTGTGTATCGCTGCAGCAGAACTATCACAGAGCTTAGTAACCTGTAGCTATGATCTCACATCGAGTGTTTGCGTCGCCTGCTTCTGTTTCTGTTTCCCTTTTATCACATCACACAGCCCTTTACAGGAGAAGTCACACACATCATACACTCCCCAGGAGACAGAGTCGGAGATCAGTGAGCAGTGGACGTGGCTGTGTGACACAGACATCCACCTGGAAGACGTGGGACTCGAGCCTGTGACCTTCCTGTTGTTACGTAACTCTGGCCTGCGCTTGGTTCCCATCCAGTCTGTCCCAGAGAGGTTGTCGCATGACCAATGGAGGTCTAGTCGCCTCTGTGTGTGTGTGTGTGTGTGTGTGTGTGTGTGTGTGTGTGTGTGTGTGGCTTCATTAGTGAACAGAGGCGGTCTGTTCAGTGGTTTGTATCAGAGGGGCGAGCTCTCATCACTACTAATGAGAACAACATCACCGTCCTCCTGAAACACTCTGTTCCTCCAACTCTGCATCAGTCTCTTTCTGTTTCTCCACCTCTTCTCCTCTCTTCTCTCCTCTCCTCTTCTCTTTTCTCTGTGATTCATCAACAGATTTCAGAACTGAAATCAGCTTTTATGGGTCAATTTAACCAAATACCATAAAATGAATTTTACCTTTGACGTCAGCCCAATGTTACGTGACAGAAAAGTCAGATTAATGACGAATCTTTAAACGAGGAATCAAGTTTAAGAAGCACTGCATCTTTGATTTATTCTTACTGACTGTCCTCTTTATCATATGAATCTTTATTTTTTGTCTTTACTTTTCGTTAGTTAGTTTTTCTTTTCCAGGCTCCAGTGGGTTCTGGCTGCTGTGAGTGTGGAGGTGAGTGGAGTTTAGTTTGTGGTGCTCTCAGCCTGTCCCCAGAAGCCGTGTCTCTGTACCTGTGGCTCGACCACAGTTTGTTTCTACCACAGAAGCAGTGAATTTTATTTGCAGTATATTTGAGGCTCCTGCTCACAGAGCTCCTGCCCCGCTCCCTGGACATCCCGTCCTGTAGAGATGTCTCCAGGACGCCACGTCTCCTGGATCTCCTCCACTGCATCAGAGCCACCACCCTTCAGCTTGAATTTCATTTTGGGGAAGAGGAAGAAGTCACAGGGAGCCGAGCCTGGCAGGTACGATGCCTGAGAGCGATGATTGTGTTGGAACTGCTGTCGCTCTTCAGGTCAGGTCGTTGATTAGCACCAAATCATTCGTCATCACTCTCTCTCTACATCATAGAGCACTACATTTCCTGACCTCTGAACTCTGACTGTGAAAACTTGTCCACTGTTCACAGCCCTCAAAAATTACACTAAAAAAGTTGAACAAAAACTTGTAGAGTTCAGATTATTTTGAGTCTGACTGTGTTCGCCTCAGCAGTTCGTCTTTAAATAGCTTTTACATTATCCTCTCCCCCCCGTCTGTCTCTCTGTCCGCCTTTTGTCTGTCTGTCCTTCTGCAGGACAGAAAACATCATTTCCAAACAGCCCTTTAAATTTGTAAACCCCCTTCATGGGTTGCCGGGGGCAACCAGGCAAAGACGGGGGAGGAAAGAGACTCATTGATTAGAAAAGAGTTTGAGTTTCTAATTTAACTGAACTGTGTGTGCGTGTGCGTGTGCGTGCGTGCGTGTGTGCGTGTGCGTGCGTGCGTGTGTGTGTGTGTGTGTGTGTGTGTGTGTGTGTGTGTGTGTGTTTTACCTCTTTGGGACCTCTCCCAGTATAAACCGATCTTGCTGGGACCAGTAGTCCTCGTGTCTCAGGTTCTGGTTACGGTCAGGCTGGGGTTGGGCATGAACTGGTTATGGTTTGGCTGAGACTGTCCACCGTGACTGTGGACAGCCAGTGCAGCGTCCTAACAAGGATACGTGCTCCGACTTGTGTGTGCGTGTTCTTTGTCACACGTGAATTTGGTCTGGTCTCCCATGGCGACGGGACAGTGGTGAGGTCATTGATATGCAGAGCAGCAGCTCTGCTGAGGGAAAATCCTCCTCACTGTGAGGACACTGTGGAGAGGACGGATTCCTTCACACATTTAAAACCACAGGAAAGACAAAGGCTTTAATGAGCTTCTCGAAACCTTTTCTGAGCACGAGACCAGTTATTCCTGTTGTTTTACCTCCTGAAACGTTCTGTTGATGTGGCTGAAGCTGAGATCCATTCAATTCATGCATCACTTTTGCCAGTTGTACAGCTGCAGGTGTGTAGATGTAACATTTGGATAAAGGGTTTCAGTTTGTTTGCACCCAGGCTTTTAATCCTGCAGGCTGTCTGAGCACTGCAGCTCAGGGAGCGGTCGCATGAAAACCCCGGGTTCGTGTTAGTGTGTCTGCGTTCTTTGGGGAGTATGTTTGTGCCGGTTGTATGTTGTGGTATGTTGTGTTGCCGGTTATTTTGGTGGAGGGCTGTGATGGTGCCCACCACCGCTGGCTGCCGTAGCTATGGAGAAGAACAAACTACATCTGACTGAACTTTAAGCTCCGGTAACTTCTCTCCTTTAGTGTGTGCGTCCCCAGGTGTGTGCACCTTTGGCTTTTTAATAAAGAACCAGACACTTTCAAACATTGGACTGACGGTTCAGTCAGAGTTTGACGCTGATCCGAGCTGTAGAAGAGCTCCACTCTGAGTTCTGTAACATCGTCCATGGAGAAAATCAGTGGGACTTTACTTCCAGAACCACGTGTGCCCCACATAGCCCCTCCCACTCAGAGGAAGCATGCTGGGGATGAACGGTACAGGCCTGAGAAATCAGCTGTGACCGACATGTAGCTTGATCAGTAACATTACTGTATCAACACATTTTCCAGACAGCTGTAGTTTAAATGACACACATTTATTTATAAATGACCAACTCTACATCCAATTGGTTGGTTTGTTCCTTGCACTCAAAATAAAAACAACCCGACTTTAAAAGGAAAGATCTGACAGGTTGGAAAGTTAACTTGTTTTGTGTGGACCGTCTCTGTAGTGCTGCGTTACCAAACTACACTCCACCTGGTCCAGACGGTTTGGAGCCAATTATCTGTTAGTGTTTCTCCATTTTGCATTAGCAAAGAGAACTGACAGGGAGACAGAGCATGCGAGGGACAGACAGAGGGGACACCCCTCCTCCCCCAGACACTGTGAATGTTGAATTGGAACAGGTCTGGTCTGATATGCTGACGTCCGATTAAAGTGATCGAAGTGACAGCTCTGTCAGTTCAGCCCGACGCTCCGTGTTAAACTCGTGCTGAACGCCTGCAGCTGCTGATCCTGACGCGCTGTACGTCCACGGAGCGGACAGAACGACTGGTTTCTGCTGTTCAGTCCTCTGCGTGCTGAGACTGACAGTCCATGTCTGAGGGCTGAGGACGCGCTGAGGCACAGTCGGCTCTGACACACAACATGATAGCATGAATTTAACACGGTGGCTCTGAATATTACAAAGACATTCCTGTGACATAAAAAATTCACTATCTCACTTCCCTTCATAAAAAGATGTAATTAGTCAAACATCTAGCATTAAAATGAGCTACTTTCATATCTTTCTTCATTTGTTCTAGTTGTTTGAGTTTTACAGTGAAAACACGGTGCTACGACAAATTAATCCACAAGTTCCTACACAGTTTCATTTCCTGTACAAAGAGACCGCCTCAGCACCGAGGGGGTTCGAGTCCTGTTCAAATACTCTTCAGATCTCCTCCCTCTGAAGCACCACCACACCTTCACAGAAACAGAACTCAAACACAACGCCGTGATTCACCCTCACACAGGTTTTCACACAGTCTGAGGTCGGCGGGATCGAATTCTTGCTCTCTGAACATTTGTCGGAGCCAAAGCTGCTTTGGAGGCAGAAATTCCTTTTAACTGGATTTGAACCATTAGGTGAATCAAAAGAATGTGGTCCAACATCAGCACCCGCCAATCTGCACTGGTGGATAAAATGAACGATGTGTCAGTCACCGTCGGGCGCTTGCTGAAATAGGCCCATGTCACTGTAAAGTCTCATCACGTCACTGCAGTCCTGTGGCCAGTGGAAAAATGTTTTGGCCTGTGAATCGTTTCAGTCCTGGTTCAGTCAGACTCACTCACATTAACCTGCCTCTCAATCAGAATCAGTTTTTTCTGCCGTATCAGCAGCTGTGTCTCCAAGAAGTGTTCACTGAGGGCTGGGCCATGATTCAGTGTTTCAGTCGGTGTGATTCTGCTGAGTCAGTGGATGATCCGTAGTTTACGTATCATGGTCTGAACTTCAGCGTGGAAATGGTCTGATTCAATGACTTCAAACAAACTTACACGAGTTTAATACTTTTTGTTTTATGTTTGTAGTTTTAACATCAGTTTGATTATTTGATTTGTTTGATTGGATTCTAATGCCCAGCCCTGCATCCGGTCACAGCAGCAAACCTTGGTTAGGTTCTCCAACAAGCTAAACATGCATATAAGCTCCTGTCGTAACGTAGGCTGCTGCTTCTCCATGAAACACATCTAAACTTCAGCTTCACATCATTCGTCATTCGTGTGACCAGACGAGGACATCCAGAATCTTCCATCTGTTCAGACCTCACAAACGTCACAGCAGGGAGCTGGAGGGAAGAGCCCATTGGGAGAGTCCTGAAACAGGCTCCGGCTTTTACAACAGATGGTTGTGCAAGTACAGCAACTTTTCTAATTTCACTACAGATTAAACCTCACTTCCTGCACAGAGAGGAAGCTGGAGGGTGACACTGTGTCCACAGAGGAATATCATACAAACAGAGCTCTGGAAGAGGAGGAGAGGAGAGGAAGATGAAGAAAGATGATCATTGAGTGTTCTGGGAGACAGAGTGACAGAAGTATAGATGGAGGGAATATGTAGAGGAGCAGGATGGTGTTCACAGCAAACATCTGAGGGAGGAAAAAGGAAAATGACCAGTTAACGAAAATTAAGGACGGAAGAGAAGAGGAGATGAATGGATGGGACTGATTTATGGACGAGGAAACGATGGACTGATGGTTAAAGAGGGACTTATGGCTCTAGCTGGAGATGGACAAGATGGCCGACGTGTCTTTAGCCTTGTCGAAGAAGATGGACGTCTCATTGGCTGCCTTCAGTTTGACCTGGGCGGAGCCTGGTGAGCCTTGAGTCGTGTTTGGCTGACACTCCTGACAGCAGCAGCAGCAGCAGTCCATGAAGGCCTGACCGAGAGCCTGAAACACAGCATCGTGCAGGTGAGCTGCAGGTGAGCTGCAGGTGAGGCTTCATTAAACAACAACATTACTGTTGATTGGTTAATTACTGTTCCCCCAAATCTGTTATCTGACCATCAGGTCGTGATTAGCCTAGCTTAGCATAAAGACTGGTAGCAGGGGGAAACAGGTAGCCTGGGTTCTGTTTTTGTGTGTGTGTGTGTGGGGGGGTGAAGGGCAGGGGAGGGGTGGGTGGGGGGGGGGGGGGGGGGGGTTATATCGTAAAACATTATAGCAACAGCTGGAGGTGGAAATCAAAAAGACGTCTCTGTCTTGTGCAGTTTTGTCTTCCATTAACCACCTGACCTACGACCTACCTTGCAGAGACACAGCAGCAGCACTGGCGTCACAGATGACTTGAAGAACAACAGGAAGTGATGTAACAGAGCCAGCATAGTGGCTGTGTCTTCAGAGATGGTGATGTGCGTGTAGGCCAGCGTGATGTTGCAGACGTGTTCGGGCAGAGCGCAGATGCCGTACACCACAGCTAACGCTAACAGCGTGCAGTTTAGCTGCCGCTCCACCGCCTGGTGCTGCTGACGCTTCTGATTGGAGGAGCGGTCGTCATGGTTACGCTGCTTTTGGGCGGGGCTGTTGTTGCTGTTGACGTTGCGCGTGGCCATCTGGCAGAGGATGGTGAAGAGGACGGGGAGGCAGAAGTAGCAGCCGAAACACCACCACATACGACCCTGAAACACACGAGGGCAGAAGAATCGGATTCAAGGCAAAGCAAAGTAAGAAAAGCTTTTAATTTGAAAATCAAACAGGGCGTGTGTGATCCAAGGGCCTCAGCATGGCATTATTATTCTAAGTAAACTGTTGGGTTGATAAACAGTGTGATGGATTTCCTGTCTCTGTCTTTTTGAAAGTCAGTGAATAAAATGTCCAGCGAGGCAGGACCGTGATACAGAGGAGAGACTCACCTGGTGGTACCTGAGCAGCAGGGAGTGGAGGGAGTCAGGGAGGTAGAGGGACAGAGGAGAGGAGGGGGTGATGGTGCAGGAGTCCACCAGCCGGCCGGTGGAGGGGGACACGGCCTGGCTGAGCTGCCACAGGAAGATCTCGGGGCTGGAGAGCAGCAGAGAGGCGAGCCACACCAGCAGCATCTTCAGCAGCACCGAGCGGCAGCGCTCCACCCGCCGAGCCTTCGGCTGGGACGAGGAGGTGGCGGCGTGGAAACGATCGATGCCCAGAGCGCACAGAGTGAAGGAGGTGATGCCCAGAGACACGACCTGCAGAGACCAGCGGGAGGACATAAGTGCTTCAGCATACGGCGGTGAGTAAATCTGAGTGTTTTTGGACAAACTCTGTTTCTCAGAGTGGAGGAACTTTGTGGAAAACCCACGATCTGATGTAATCGTTTAATATTTTGGGAAATCATGCTTCTGTTAAAATTCTGTTAGATTGGCCAAGGAAGTGTAAACCCACCGGCTCAGTGTCTCAGCTGAGGACAGCTGGGACAGCTGAGACAGCTGAGACACACACCTCCAGTAAAGCTCAGCTTCTTTTCCCCTCCTCAGTTCATGTTTCAGCCTGTTAGCTCTGGTTATTGTCCACATTTGTCCCTCAGACTGTGGTGATGGGAGGTGGTGATGCACCAGGAAAAAAAACACCAGAAGAAGAACTTCAGCACTGAATCATGTTCATGATAACGAGCAACACGAACGTTTCACCGTCCTGAGGCTGAACTGATCAGGGATCAGATAACTGCTCCTGGTGTGTGAGTCTGTGTTGAAATGGCTGGAGCTGGACTGCTCACTGAGGAGACAGATTACAGATGTGATTCAACATCAGCCTGGATCGAGTCTCAAACCTCCTCCTGAGGTGGTCTGAACAGTCTGATTTCACTCTGTCTCCAATGCGTCGTAGATCCATCTACACGTCTTTAAAATCGACGCGCTGGAATGTTCTCCGTGACCTTCACAAACTAACTCTTCTCTCAAAGTGACTTCCTGTGATGGAAAACCTGATCTGAGACCAGATTCAGGCTCTGCCTCCTCTGCTGCTGTCCACTGAGACTCAGTCATGAGCCAATCAGCAGAGACGCTCTTTGACCGCGTGCAGCTGTTTGTGTTTTGTGTGATATCAGTGAAGGCAGATCACGTTAGATCCCGACCAATCGCTGCTCGTCGTCTTTCACAACCTTTGTGAGGTGATGAGTGACATCACTGCTTCACCTGACAGCACCTACAGCTTCACTGCTTCCTCTCCTCCATGGTCACAGTCGCCCTGGGTCTGTCGGGTTCAGAAGTTCATGTGTATTTCCACGTGTTCACACTGGAAACGTGCTCAGTTCTGCCTCAGTAGAACCCAGTGACTCACTGTGACTCGTAACCAAACACCTGGACACCTGGACACACTTGCTGTGTGTCTGGTACAGAGACAGGTCCAGGACCTGTTAGCTTAGCTTAGCACGAAGACTGGAAGCAGGAGGAAACTGTTAACTGGGTCAATTAAAAGAGAAAAAAATACACCTCTCAGCATCTCTGTTTCTGACTGTGGGGAAGACCTGAGACAGACTCGTCCTGTGGGACAGAAACACTATCAGCTGTTCTCAGAACCAAGGAATTCCAATATGGCCGCCAGAGACAAATCATACAAACACATTTCCACCCCAAATTTGTTCCTGTCAAACCATGAAAGCAGCAGCAGCACATTCCCATAGACTTAGTAACAGGTTACCATGGCAACTGGCTCTTTCCAAACTGAAATCTCCGACTACCCTCGAACTGCTCTTAAAAACTGACCAGCGCCAAATAAAACAGTTGTTTTATTTGTAGATCACGATCATCCCCGTGTTGACCCCTGACCTTTCCTCCAGCGCCTCTGTCAGGACAAAAACATTCCTCTCTCTTGCGCCACCTTCAGGACTGGAGGTCCATTTTGTAATGTGTTTAAATGACAGAACAGTTTCAACCATAAGCCACACCCACCTCCATATAAGGCACCATGCGGCAGGTGATGTCACCCAGGATCCTCCTATGGGAGAGCTGGTTTAGGACCACCACAGGGAGGCAGAGCACCAGGACCAAGAAGTCCCAGAATGCCATGCTGGCCAGCAGGTAGTTCCAGGCGGACCTCATGTAGTAGTTGTTCCAGACGATGCACATCACGGCCATGTTTCCCACCACACCCACCGCCAGCACCAGGCCGGCCAGGAACAGGACGGCGTAGGCTGCGTACGAACTTTCTGCCAGCGGGTAGAACGGGTTGAAGAGTCCCGGGGTGTCGTGGTCAGAGCTGGAGGCGTTTCCATGGAGACTGACCTCGTGATCACCATCACCGCCACCACCGCCCCCTGCAGTTACTTTTGTCACGTTGTTGAACTCGGTGGCCTGTGGCGCCGTCACTGAGTCATTCTCAAAGGACTGGCTGAAGGTGGACTGCTGCTCCTCTTCGTCGGCGCCACGGGCCAGACGGCGGCGCTGTTCTGCATCTAAATCCAGCATCTCAGGGAGGGGGAGACTTTGGACGGGGGCGTAGGCGTCGTCCCGAGCTATGAACTGCTTAGTTGCCCAAAGAGGTTCCAGTTTGACCTGAGAGGAGGGTTCATCGTGCTGGCTGTCATGTTGGCCAACACTCTTTGCATCTGTGAACAGCAGCTGCAGGTACAGACACAGCCACAGACCCACAGACAGAGCCATGACGCAGATCTTAAATGTGAAAGATTCCTCTCAACTGCAAACCAGATTTGTTCAGTATCGGTTCTTTTCGTGCTTTAAAAGTTGTAACCAAAAAAAAAATAGTGCAAAATTTGGTGCAGCTCTCCAGTAAAATTCCAGCAGTGTTCCCAGAAAGTCCCAGTAATCAGGAACAAAAGGGTCAGTTTGATGTTGAGTTTCCCAAAACTTTGAGTGAGATTCTGATCTTGTTCCAAAATTCTGTAAAACACTGAAAAGAATTCAGTCAAAGTTATTTTTTTACCAGACTTTTAATAAATTTGTAGTCCAGACAGGACGAAGGTCTTCTCTGTTTTCACCTTCTCTTCTCTCCTCTTCTCTCCTCTTCTCTCCTCTTCTCTTCTCAGGCTGCTCTCTTTAAACTCCCAGCCATCCAAACTTTCCCACTTTAAAACTCAACTCTGCTTTTCTCATCCATTAGTAATCCAAGCAGGTGTGGTGCAGCTCCAGGAGGAGGAGGGGGCGAGCGGGGCGAGGGTCCGTGTCGGGGCTGCTGTGTCTGGGCTGCAGGCAGCAGAGAGACTGGACGTCCTGGAGCTCTGAGGGTCTCTGGGAACAAGCAGCCCTCTGCAGTATGGCTGGATGGAGCCTTTGTCAGGACACACACACACACACACTCTGACAGTCCTACAAACAAGTTTGGCACACACACAAACTCACACAGTTGTCTGCACAATCATGCATGCATACTTTCTTTTGCTCTTTTTGGCTCCCTCTCTCACACACACACACACACACACACACACACGCAAGTCTAAAGTCACACACACTTAAACACGCTCAGTTCTGCTGCCCCCTGGTGGTTTTACTGGGAGCTAAAGCCGGCTGAGTTCACAAAAAGAAACACATTTGACTTGAAAACCGATGAAGCTGCTTGTCTTTGTGTGTGTGTGCGTGTGTGTGCGTGTGTGTGTGTGTGTGTGTGTGTGTGTGTGTGTGTGTGTGTGTGTGTGTGTCTGTGTGTCTGTGTGTGTGTGTGTGTGTGTGTGTGTGTGTGTGTGGGAACCAGTGTGAGAACATTTTTGCAGGGTGAGGGCAGATTTGGCAGCTTTTTTAAAGCTACAACATGAATTGTGATCTCAGTAATTCTCTTGATTACAAACTAGAAATGATGAACAGAAGTATGAAAGTAATTTATAATAAATCATAATTTGTTTTATCTCTCCTCCTCTCAGTGTGGTGTTGATTAGTCTGGTGCTGCTCGACGTGTGTGTTCGTGTGTTGTGTTACTTTGTGTCTCAGCTCTGAGCCCATTGGTTAAAAACACCTCACGAACACACAGGTTCATTTAAAAAGGCTCAGTAACTATAAAACAGCAGCTCACTGAAGATTTTAAGATTTTTATCTACGATATTTTCTTAAATTCGGATCCTACCACTCGATTTCTCAGCTCTGAGTGAAACTGACCCTGTGTGAATAAAAGCAGAGGGAAACGAGCCAAACTGGACTGAAGGGGAGAAACCTGTTCTCAGATCAGTGCTGAGAGAAAACTGATCCTGTAAAATAAGCTGAGGATGTGGTGAGACAGAAACTCCACTGTTTGCAAATAAAACTCAGCAGGGTGCCAAAATAAATCAGTGGATTATTAAAAGAACAAATGATGAAATGAATATTTAATGTCTCGTATTGATGTTTAGTGTTAATGTCTGTGTGGACTCTGGACACTGATCTGAGCTGCAGCCTGTTTCTGCCGCTGGAGGTCGACATTGCTCTGAGTCAGTGAGACCGATGAACTCAGCAGCACTGTCTCCTCCTGTCCTCTGATTCCTGACATAATAACAAGCAATAATAATACGAGGTCAAAGGTCAGAGCCACACACAGAGCCGCGTCAGGTAATAAAGGGTTCTCGTCCTCTTTCAGCCAAACACAGGTTGTGGTTGGAGATGATGTGATGTCTCTGTTTTAATCTGTGTATGACAGATTCCCGGAGACTGATCCTCGGATCCTTTCATGTCACATGTTCAGACCATTTAAGGACGAGATGCAGCGTGAAATGAAACGAACAGAGAACTCGATCAAAACTTCAGCTTCAGGATTTACAAAGGTCACGTTATCAGAAAGCTATCAGGCCTCTGTGCAAACACCTGCTCCACGCACACGCACGCACACACTCACGAACACGCACTCACACACATGCACGCAAGCACACACACATACCTCATGTCTTTCAAAGAGGAGGCTAGTGTGTCATAATAGTTGTGTGTGTGTTAGTTAATGTATTTGTTGTGTGTGAAAAGTCGACACATAAATATGTATGGCCTCTGAACAGTGTTTGTCAAATGGGTGTGTGTGTGCGCGCGCTTGTACTTCTATCTTTGTGGGGACCAGTTCCAGTTGCGGACCTTATGGAGTGAGGACATTTTGTCCAGTTCTGAATGACCTTGAAAGGCAGTTTGGGGACCTGGTCTCAGGGTTCAGGTTCGTGTTAGGGTCAGGTGTTGACTTCCCTCTCCGTTAACTCAAAAGAAAAAAAGAAATGTCCTGAAACATTAGAAGAACGAAGAAACAGCGACAGACAGGAAGTGTGAATATTAAAGGACCTGCTCTCAGATGTGTGAAGGACAAACAGCGTCTCCAGCAGTGGAACTGGAGGCAGAGCCTGCAGTCCCAGTGAAAACTGTCCACAGTGTGGTCGGTGGAAACCACCCCACCCAAACCCTGCCCCTAACCCCTGACCGTTCTCTGGACGAATCACCGTGACGTGTTCAGCAGTTAATTGAAAGCTGAGGTGTTTGGACAGACTGACCTGTGACCTGAAGTTCCAGGTGCTGCAGGTCCTCAGAGTGATGGCCTCCATGTTTCAGCCCGTCAGGTGAGTCCACAGGCTGCATATGGACACACTGTCCCGCTCAGTCCGCTCTGCTCCTGCAGCTCTATATAAGGTTGTCTGTTTCTCCAGTGGAAAGATATGGAAGGCAGCACAGGTCAGTGGACACACACACACACACGCACACACACACCTTATATGGGAGAGAAAGTCAGTGGAAAATGTTGGTGTGAGACAACAGAGCGTGAAATTCCTCCTTTCTCTTAAATCCAATCTAAATCTCCCAGAGCCGACAGTTGTGTTTGGTTTGGAGCGAACATCACGCTGCAGCTCGGAGACAACCTCACACCATCATTAGTGGGACCAGTCTCCGCTGTCCTTAAGACACAGCTCCACCCTCCAGTGCTGTCCACTCAAACTTAGCCCTTCATCCACTGGTGTCTGACCTGCTGTGAGCGAGCAGAGGTTCTGTGGTGTTTAATACCGAAGCCAGAAAATCTGAATTAGTTGTTGTGAGATGAGAAAACTGAAAGAGCTGAAGCCATCAGGCAGTTAGCATAGCTTAGCATAAAGACTGGAGGCGGGGGAAACAGCTAGCATGCCTCTGTCCAATCTTCTAAAATACCAACACCTCTGAATAACTTTACCTTTAATCTTGTTTGTTAAAAATGTGGTTTATGGTCATGGAAGGAGTCACACACACACACACACGCACACACATATTAATTCTAGACAAACAGAATGTATTTGGATGGTGTTTCTGTGCTGGGAAATCACTGTGCACATCTGTTTATTAGAATAGCTAATACACTTAGCTTAGCTCCCTGATTTGTTTTGTTGTAATACGTTGTACTGCTGGTAGCTTAGCCCTGCTAATGTAGCTTAGCCATGCTAATGTTATGTTAAGTTTGCTTCTGTCAGCTGATGATGGACTAATGAGACAAAAGTCTCAGTCCAGTTGGACTGAACTGAAATGACTTTTGTTGTTGTCAGTTATCACTTCCTGTCCTGTGTGTCCAGCCTCGTCCTCAGAGACCAGGACGGGCCCAGTTACGGAGGAGTGACCCCTGTGTTTCTCTGTGTTTTCACCTCCGTCTGTTTAATTACGACTCTGACTGCTTTCATCCTCGTCTGTCTCGTTCCAGTTAACCGACCTCGCCCGGGTCTGTAACCTCCAGAGGAGGATGTGGCTTGTTTTCAGGTTCAGATGGAAAATCTCTGCTCTCTCTCTTTTTTTTTAGATCTCCGTATTTAGAATTTAGACAGCTGTGTTTTTCTAAATTGGTCCATCCTCTGAGCATCCAGCCTGCCGACCCACATCACATCAAAGGTAGACACGCACACACACACACACACACACACACACATATAATACAACCAGCTGACGTACGGTCAAAGAAACATGAAGCCTCTCCAGCCTGATCCATTAAATATAGTGACATGAGCTTCATGGGGACACTGATGGGGCCCCTGAGGATCTGAGGAGTTGCCCACATGTCCTGGGTGGTGGTCCAGCCTCGGAGACCATGAGTGTGTCATTGTGTGTAAACATGGCCGATGAAAACGAAGCAGACGCGAGCTACAGAATGAGCTGAGAGCTTTTTCCACTCTGAAACTTTCAGTCTTCAGTCAGGCTTTCAGTCCAAAGCAGAACAATGGAGGCTGACGCTGTAACACACACTGTATCAGAGCGGTGAAATGTCAGACACACACACACACACACACACACACAGGTCTAGTGTTGTTGTATAAGCCCGGCGGAAGTTTTACACCTCCCCAGAAACAAATGCAATGTTGGCCTGTTTCATCCATCGCCACGGAGACCACAGACCCTCAGACTGCCCACTGTCACCACGGAAACCACACACACACACATACACATTATAAATCTGCTAATGGACAGGACAGGTGGAGTGAGCAGACTGCTAATTGAAAACATTGAGACTCTGCTCCTGGGAATCACCGGGCGAAACACAGCTGATGATCAGACCAGTGTTTACAGTGTATTCAGATGAAACAGGGATCTGTACTGCTCTGTGCTACGCTGGACACATGACCAGCTTCAGTTACGGCTCTGACCCGACCAATGCTATCTGAGTGGCTGAAAACATCAGTGATCTGGAACCAGGCCAATGGGGTGTCTTGTTATCTGATGTTTAACGACACCTGTCATATTTTCTTAGACTGTGTAGTAAATGTTTGTTACCCTGTTCGTTCTGTGAGAGGTTTGTCAGAACCGAGAGAGAGAGCGATCACAGAGCCAACACGTTCTGGTGCCGTGTGTGTGTGTGTGTGTGTGTGTGTGTGTGTGTGTGTGTGTGTGTATGTGTGTGTGTGTGTGTGTGTGTGTCCCTTACATTGACCACAACAACGACAAAGAAAGCAGCAGATCATGGAGCCGACTGAGTCACAAACCACCACTGGTCTTTCTGTAATAGCCTGCTGCTTTAACAGCTAAAACAGGAAGTCCAGTCACCATGACTCCACACACACACACACACACACACACACACACACACACACACACACACAGTCTACACATCAGCAGTACTCAGATCTTTGACCTAAGTAAAAGTAGTGATACCACAGTGTAAAAGTTCTGAATGTAAACGATGAATCATGAGGAAAACACTCGGAGGATTCATTGAACTCATCAAACTCAGAGTAACGTTCTCAGCATCATTATCTGAGCGTGGACCTCCACAGTAAATGTGCGTCGGTACTTTGCTCCACTCTGGGTAAAAACCCTGCCCTGTTACTGCGAACAACACATTCTGAAGCAAACGTTGTGGTTTACTACAAAAACCACAAACTTCCGCATGTTGTATCTTTGACACCTGCAGGTTGTCACAGCAGCGGAGACGCTGCCACAGTTTGGACTCAGACGTCAAACACGGTTTTTAATTCTGTAAAGTAGAAGTTACCTGTGAGGTGAGACTGATGGACTCACAGTTCACAGTGTAAGAACACATTCATGGTGACGCGTCCACGTCTGCACGTTTCATCATCATTTCACTGGCATCAGTGAGGAACTGTGTCATTAGATGAGTGAGCAGCATCCTGAAGTTTTATCAGTCTCATGTCTCTGTCTCATGTCTCTGTCTCATGTCTCATGTCTCTGTTGAAGCTGAAGGTGTTGCTGACGTGTTGGATTCCTGATGTGTTTTCTGTCCCTCGTCCTTCACTCGCCTGTTGTCTCCTGGGTCTGTGTTGGTGCACTGCTGTGCATCGTGGTGTGTTACTGTGGACGACCTGTGTAAAACTCACACTGTGCAGTGAGTGATTGTATTTCCTAAAATGTTGAACTCCCACAAATAACACAGACAAACACACATAAAGCAGGACAATCATGTGTGACCTCAGCGCGTCTTTCACAGGTGTCTCAGCCAGATGTCTCAGCCTGGACGGGAAACACAGGTCAGAACTTTCAGATTCTGGAGACAGAGCAGCCGGAAATGTTTGACGGGTTTTTCCAGACAAATGGCACAGACCATACCAGAGACACAGACCTGGGCTGTGGAGGACCGTGGGATGTGGCTGAAAGCTCTGGAAAACACAAGTAAGCTGTGTCACCACACAAACGACTCAGCAAATTTTATAAAGTTTATTTAGTCAAATTCTGAAGCACTGAATTTTAAAAAGTCAAGTTTCAGACAGTTTACTGCTGTTTTCAGACGAGATGCTGCTGATGAAGACCAGAGCATCAGCTGAAAGACAGAAAAACCCAGTAAGTGATGAGTCCACTTCAACGTGTCGTTTCCTTCATCTGTGACTTTGAACTGTTCAAATATTTGTCTGTTTTGGTTAAGGGGGGTCGGTGTGTGTCTGTGTGTGTGTGTGTCAGTGTGTGTGTGTGTGTATGTGTGTGTGTGTGTGTGTGTGTGTGTGTGTGTGTGTGTGTGTGTGTGTGTGTATCTGTGTGTGTGTGTATCTCTGTGTGTATCTGTGTGTGTCAGTGTGTGTATCTGTGTGTATCTGTGTGTGTGTGTGTGTGTGTGTGTGTGTGTGTGTGTGTGTGTGTGTGTGTGTGTGTGTGTGTGTGTCTGTGTGTGTATCTGTGTGTGTGTATCTGTGTGTGTATCTCTGTGTGTATCTGTGTGTGTATCTGTGTGTGTGTCAGTGTGTGTGTGTCTGTGTGTGTGTGTATCTGTGTGTGTGTCAGTGTGTGTGTATCTGTGTGTGTGTCAGTGTGTGTGTCTGTGTGCGTGTGTTTGCCCTGCAGCAGTTGTTCTTTCTTCTAGCTGTCTCTCAGCCTTATCAACACTTCGACTCACTTCCTGGTTTTTAATGCCGGAGTCTTCGGCGTGAGCGCGCACACGCACGGCCCCACACACACCGACGGAGCACAGAGGGAGGGAAGTGTGCAGCGCCGTGTTGTGTGTCTACACCTCTCCGTGCACACTTTAAGCTCCTGGCCGACACACACACAGTTCGCGCTGCAGCCGCAGCGACCGATCAGCTGCTGCGTTTATGTCCGAACCCGTCCGGAGCTTTTCCAGGTCTCTGTCCTGCAGAACCCGGACTCTGCGCCCTGAACGCACGGAGCCTTTCGCCTCCTCTTTCCGCTGCATGAGAGACACGAAGTGAGCTTTAAGTTTTCTTTGACAGACGGAGACAGGAGGACAAAGTTTCCCTTCGCCTCTACCTGTGCCCTGTTCGCGCTGTCGGAGCCGGATCCAGCTGCAGGATGTCGGACTCTGCCTCCAGTTTCCTCCACATCGGGGATATCGTGTCCCTGTACGCCGAGGGGTCGGTCAACGGCTTCATCAGCACCCTGGGGTGAGTCCGCCGTGGCTGTGGTCTCTGTAGCGTACTGAACAAACACCTGTTGACTGTGCTGAAGTCCGGTGTCCCACCGGGGCTCAGGTTAGGAGACAATCAAAAACCAGAGCCCAGAACAACTGACTGAGGACCTAAAGGTGTTTTATTAAAGGCGCATTTCACCAGAATATGAGGCTCTTAATTTAAGTGACCTTCAGTGTGTCAGGGCTTTGAATCACTGAGTTTAACTTCAGGTGAAGCTGAAGCTGGGAACAGTTTCTGTCTCAGTCCAGAATCATTCAGTTACACTGAACTTAAAAAACTCTCAGCACTCATGGACAGTCTCTGTCCCTCTGTCCTCTCACCTGATATTTAGCTTCTTTCTTGATGTAAAGACTCTGCAGCGTGGGGGTCAGTGGGGTCAGTGGGGTCCGTGGGGTCCGTGGGGTCGGGGGTGGGGGTGGTGTTACCTCTGACTGTGGCAGTACTGTTGGATCCACCTTCTTCTCTCAGGAAACGAACGAACCACGTTCGACCACTTTCCTTCTCACGCGCTGACTTTAGATGGGCCGAGCTACACAAACACAACAGAGGGAGGCAGGAACACACATCACAGACACACTGTCACGACTGTCAGTTGTGTTATATTACAGTTCAGTGTTACTGTACAAACATCACAGACGGCAGTGACACACTGACACCACACTGCAGATAAGATACCACACGGTGTGATAAGGTGACCATAAACCACTGAGCTGCACACACACTGTGACTCTGTGGGGGTGGACACAATAATGTGAACACTGCGCTTTACAAAGTGCTTTACAGAGACCCGGAGCCTGACCCCAGGGCAAGCACTGGGGTGGATGTGGTCTGTTTCTTTAAACGAAGCAGCTTCACCTGGACACACCTTTCAGGTGTGGTGCTCTGTGACATGATGTGGCCTCAGAGGTTTTTGCTTTTCACATTATTTCATTTGAAGGACTTTCAGAGTCCTGCGGAGAGGACAGCTGGAGACTGTCTCAACAAAAGTCAGAGAAAATAAACCTGACTGTGCAGAAGCATTTTTTATGTCTCATTCACTGAATTAGCTTCTTTCACATTTTTCTCTGGTTCCCTTTGGGGGCCTCGACCCTCAGGTTGAGAACCACATCGGCAGCATGTTACACTGTTGGTTCAGTTTATTGGTTTAAAGCTGAAAAGTTTAAAACTGAAGCTTTACAGGCATCAATCAGCCTGGCTGTGGCAGAGAGACATGTCAGGTCAGGTAGAGAACTGTGTGTGTGTGTGTGTGTGTGTGTGTGTGTGTGTGTGTGTGTGTGTCTGTGTGTGTCTGTGTGTGTCTGTGTGTGTGTGTTTCTGAGAAATGAATCTCTGGAAGCTGCTATCATTACTCTCCACCTTGCAGGATACATCAGCTCCACTGCAGCTTTAGATGTCTGAATTTTCAAAGACCTGCCGTCTTCTAAACAGGAAGTGCGTCACTTGACATTCTGTTGGGAGAGCTGGTCTGAGGCTGGATTTTTAGCCACTGGTCTCGTTGGAAATGTCAGTGAGCTGTGAGAGCTGCTGACCTGTCGTCTGTGCAGGAGTTGTAGTTGCTCTCTGAGCCTGTAGTGGGCGCCGCTGACACAAAGCTGCTGTAGAAGAAGACAGTAAGAAAAGCCCAGTGCAGGGGCTGCGGTGTGCAGCGCGTGTGGTTTTCTTCTTCTGGTCTCTGTAAGTGCGTCAGCATCTGTCTGTGGGTTTTTGAAGGAGGCGGAACAGGAAGTGATTGAGTCGTGACTAATGTGTCAGTCACCGACAGTTTAAACTTCTGAAACATGAGTTTAAAACATCTGATAATAATATATGAGCTAATGTCTCAACACTCCACATCTGCACACAGGGTTTCCTGAAGTGAATGTCCTTTCTGCAGATTCTGAATTCAGAAGTTTCATCCAGTTTTTTTTCCCAGTCTGAAACCATTTTACTCCTCAGTGAATATCTGCAGCAAGAAAATGAGGCTTTACTGTCGAGGATACAACCTTTAACACCACACACACACACACACACACACACACACGGTGGCAGCTATGTCTGCTTGTACAGCAGGAAACGGAAGTGGTACGAAGTATGTCCAAGAGAGATTTCCATTGTGCCAGTGAGAGTGTGTGTGTGTGTGTGTTTCCTGTGCTGTGGTCTTACACCCACTCTTGTGTATGACTCGATCTTGACCTTTACAGCTTGTCTGTAGCCTTTAGCTTCCATTGTTGACTTTCACTGGCTCCCATTGATCTGAATGGTAACAATAAAAACTACAGGTCACCGGTTTTAGCCACGTTAGCGTCATGTGCTAACAGCTGTTAGAGAGAACATGTGATTTAGTCTGTTTGTCCATCATGTCCACTTCTATTGAATTGATTGAAATTTGGTTCAGACATTCGTGTGTCCAGAGGAAAAATCTTTGACGATCCTCTGACGGGATTTCTGCTTGTCCAACACTAAAGTACATGTGTTTTACTGTGGGGCAGTGTTAGTAGTACTATTACTTCAACATAGGAGTTTTATTCATTATCTGTTTATTAGTCTGACAATTAATTTATAACAACTTTATCATTCAGGGTGTTTAAAAAATGTCCCAAAAGTTCAAGCTGAGACCTTCAGTGTGTCCTTTAGTCCGATCAGCAGTCAAAACCCAGAGGGAGTGCGGACCTCAGATCCGGTGATCTCAGGTCTACAGGGCACTGATCCGGAGAACCTGCTCCACCACCTCTGTACTGTCTTTCCTGCGTCAGATAAAAATTAATTTTTAACTGACATATGATTTTATGTCTCCTAAGCAACACTGTCTTATATTTTTATCTTTATGTCATTTATTCAATTTGCTGCATCTCGTGTCCTTCGTTTAAAGGACGTTGCATCAAGAAAAGTGCAAAAGAAATTAATTGTTAAAATATTAACGTTGCGTGACACAGTCAGAAAGGAGAAATGTAAATAATCTTTCACTTCCTCGAGCATCTGTCCTCCGCCCGTTTAATCAAACAAAACGAACCCGACCCACCAGAAGGTCTGACAGTCCAAAGACAGAGGACAGAAACCGAAGCTGTGTGAGAGCAGCTTCAGGCTGTGGCTGGTTTTAGTCTGTTTCACTGAAGGTTTGTTCTGTGTGATGAATCCTTCACTTCCACATTCACTTTTAGTCTTGTGTGTTTCTCTAACTACACATATTTGTCTGTAGTTTCCAGAGAGTAGTTGCACACTACATGTATATGAACACTCAAATATTACAGCAACAGTTGCGTTGTATTGTTTTATTTTCAAATCAATTGCTCACAGTCTGTTTTTACCTGGGGTAAACTCCTGGTCAGAGACACAGAGACACAGGGGGACATTTGAATAGGGAGTACCTGTCAGGTGAGACAGACAGGGCGGATGAGAGAGAGAGAGAGAGTGGATGAACCTGCTGGTTTTACTACAGTCAAATTCTGCTGCATTAACACAAACAGGATTCAAACAGGATCCTCAGCGGTTCCTGCTCTTCACCTCTGATGCAGCAGCGAGTGAACACGTCGCTGAGCTGCTGAGGGACAAACATTTCATCAGCTCCTGTTTTTCTTTAATAAAACACTCGCGGTTGTTTCTCCTCGGCTCTTATTTTGTCTCTACCTTCCACCTTCACTTCCCAGGAACATTCATCCTTCCTGGTCTTCTTCCCTTCAGACTTCTTGAATTAAAGTATGAGGATGATGTTGAAGTTAAAGTCGTGTCTGTGGTGGAGCTGTCACAACGCGCTCCAGTCAGGGACTGACCATCTACGATGACGCCACCTTGGCTCTGTCTCATCCTGCAGGTTCATTCCACCTCTGAGGTTTTTCAATTGTCAGGCAGCCGTGATGGGAAACACCTGCATGTATTCAAAAGCCCCCAATCCATATTCAAATCTGTTCTCCTGCAGGATAGAACCAACCACAGCTTCCGTTTCAGTTTGTCTCAGTTTGACCAGAGAGCAAAGAAAGACAAGAATAAGGTAGTACACACAGGAAGAAACAAAGAAAAGGGAATAAAAGGAAAGAAGTGAAAAGTAAATGGAGGATGGAAGGAAAAGAGAAGTGAAGAAAGAAGAGAAGGAAAAACTGACTGTAATGAGCGCTGAGCTGAGTGAGAAGGAAAGAACAAAGAATGGGATAAAAAAGGAAAGACAGGGAGAAGGGATGAAAGAAGACAAGACAAGGAAAAGGAAGGGAGGAAAGGGAACGAAGGAAGAAAGGTGAACACACCTGAGAGAGAGAGAGAGAGAGAGTGTGTGTGAATGATAGTGCTATGAAAACAGCAATCAGCAGCACCCACATACAAGTGTCCTGAAAGACACGCACACACCTGGGACTGGGACACACCTGGCAGGCAGACAAAAGAACTGATTGGCTGTTGTCATAGCAATGGTGGACTCCGTGGGTGGTTGGAGAGTACAAAGTCAAAAGTAGAAAGACGAAAAGAAAGAAGAATGAAAGAGAGGAATTAAAGGGGGACAGAAAAATAAGGGTTTAGAGAGTGAAAACATTTTAAAGAAAGGAGAGAGGAAGAGAAGAAGGTTGAACAGAAAAGAGGAAGGAACGTGAACTAAAACATGAGACGGGAAGAAAAAATGTCTTACTGTTCTGCTAATGCTGTACAGTCATGCTAGCGTTAGCTCTGCATTGTAATACAGGGACATGTTAGCTTTAGCCTTTAGTCTGTTTAGCATCATGAAAGGGTTCAAAGTTAGCAGAATATCACGTAGATAAACCTGTAAAAGCATCATGAGAAGAGACGTTTCTCATTTTCATTAGTCAGAGACCAGAGTTTGGAGCTGATGTTAATCAGCTAGCTAGCTAGCTAACTGTTTAACATTTTAGCTAAAGCAGCAGTCGCTAACGAAAAATAAGAAGCTGCTTTTGTTTTCTTCAGAGTTTACTGTGTTTGGATGTTAAATCTGAGTTATCTCCGTAAACATGTCGTGTCAGAACGAATCTTCAGAGACGGAGCGGTAACAGCAGGGTTTATCCACAGGTCCATGGCTAACCCAGTCAACATGCTTACCACTGAAAATAATCTATGAAGAGTCTTTGTCTCATTGTCCTGACGAGATTTTCATTGTCTTCATTTCCATATGTTCTGTTTCTCAGTGTTTACTGAATCGCTGTTTGTTCTCCGAGGCTCAGTGATTCACAAGATGGTCGATTAAGTCAATGACCCTCATACACACACACACACACACACACACACACACACACACACACACAGGACAAGTAATTAGCTCATATCTGAGTGTGTGTGTGTGTGTGTGTGGTCTTACTCTTCTGTGTGATTTTAAGTTTGGACTCTTATTATAAGGACATTTTATGAAAAGTGAGAACATTCAGGAAAGTTTTTGGAAAGTATGCGAGCCTGCGTTCAACAACAGTAACAACACTAAAGTGAGGAATTACTTGTAATGAAAAGCACAGTCACAAAATACTTTAACAAAGGACACGAGATAAAGAATGTGGAACTGAAGGAGAACAACAAACCCTAACACATCTAAACACAGTCTGAACAAGCAGCTGTACAATATGTGATTAAAAACAGTCACAGTCTAAAGCTGCACTGACAGGTTCAGTTTCTGTTCTGTGTGGTTTGATTGTCAGGACTTCAGGTGTTTGATTAAACGGGTGGAGGACGGACACTGTTTACATTTCTCCCTTCTGGCTGTGTGTGATACATTAACACACCTGTGGTTTGCAAATGTTTACCATAATGTCATTATGATAATTATTATTTTTGTTTCTATAGCACTTTTTATCACAAGTGCTTTAGCAAAGGACACGAGGTACAGTAATAAAATCATCCAGGAAAAAGTAAAACCAGACAAATGGCCTAAATAAATAAATAAATAAAATTAAATCCAATGTTGCCTTGGAGGTATGAATCATAAACATCATACAAGTCTGTTTAAAAAGGTCCAATTTTATCTGATGCATGAAAGAAAATAGAGGCTGTGGACCTGAAATCCTTGGTGAGAGAAAAAGACTGAGAGCTCGTCCATTTTGAATGATAAGTCTGATCTGGGAGCAGTGGGAAGCCAGTGATGTGATGCTAATCCTCACAGAGCAGCAACATTTTGAATAGTGAAGACATTTTTTTGGGCAAGGACATATTGGAATTGTGTTTTTTTAATCCACTCATGTTTGTGTTATTGTGTGTCTGTGTTATTTTCAAGTCTGGTTTCTTCTTTTGTTTGTTTGTTGGTTTTGTGTAGTATGTTTCTTACCTGACTTCTGACCCTTTTCTAATCCTGATCAGTCAGCTCTGTCTGGACTCGGGGGGTTAAAGTGTTGAATACACCTTTATTATTGTCAGGTCCATCTACCTTACATTCTCATCTACCTGCCCCGTACGGACCAAATGTCCAACTGTCCAACCAAACCAATGAACGGCTTAACGAATGCCAGCAACATTTTAAATGTCTATCTGTCCTCATTTTGTGCCTTTGTCCAGTTCTTTGATGAGTGATGTGAACGGAGCTGGTAAAAGCAGCTTGTTCAGCAGCTGATCTCAGATATTCACTCACAGGCTCCTGCTTTGTTTACAGGCTGTGGTTTTGGTTTGTAATTGGCCTGTGTGACCCTGAACGAAGCCTCATGCAAAACTACGACTCAGATAATGAACAGAATCACCTCAGTCAGTCCAGGTTAGTGAGCGGTGCTTCACCCGATGTGCAGAGACATCAGACAAAACAAGACTTTTATTGTGAAATCAAAGATGGAGACAGCTTCTACTTTCCTGTTGTGGTTCAGAGGAGGAAAACAACCACAGTCTGAGAAACTGAACTGCTTGTTATTGTACCACAGCAACGTCTTAGACCCACCGCCCCCCCCCCAACACACACACACACACACACACACACACACACACACTTACCTGGCCTCCAGCTAAATGTAGTTAATGTGTTCATGAATGGGCAGGTAATCCTACTGACTGCAGTCTGTCTCCTCACTGCATGAAAAGAGAGATTTAACAGGTGTGTGTGTGTGTGTGTGTGTGTGTGTGTGTGTGTGTGTGTGTGTGTGTGTGTGTGTGTGTGTGTGTGTGTGTGTGTGTGTGTGTGTCCACTGAGCCTTCCTCTGTTTCCTAAACACTGATGGTAAGAGAGATTTCCTCTAATGAACACAGAGCCCCCCCCTCCCCCCACCAGCGTCTGCTCCTCAGTGTGTTCATTCTGGTTTCTTCGTCCTCTTCCTGACGAAGACGCCTGAGTGTATATTTAACTCTTATATTTAAATGGATTTTAAATAGCATTTATTCTAGTTTTTGTATTTTTTGTTGCTTTTCTGTGCTGATTCTTCACACAGCATGGACAATCACTTTTCCACAGACTGGTCCACAGCTGGGCTGGAGCCGGGGACAGTTTATGAGTTTTCTAGCTCTGTTCTGGTTGGGAGACAGATGTTGTCTGTTGTCTGTTGTCTGTCTATTGTTCTGGTCCCAGACTGGATCCTGGTCGATAAGAGTGAAAGTGCAGTGTGTGTGAATGTAGTGTGTGTGAATGCAGTGTGTGTGAATGCAGTGTGTGTGAATGCAGTGTGTGTGAATGCAGTGTGTATGAATGCAGTGTGTATGAATGCAGTGTGTGTGAATGCAGTGTGTGTGAATGCAGTGTTGACCACTGCCTGAACTGCTCCTTCACAGTTTCTGTCTCAGCAGCTTCAGCCTGAACTTACAAACCGTCGAGTAAGAAACAGAGAACTCTCTGAGAACAGAGGAGGAGGAGGAGTTAGCACAGAGAGCAGAAGGAGGCAGCAGGGTGTTGTTTCCTGTCCTCTTTTTAAAAGGACCATATGGCTGCATCTGCAAGTTTTAACACGCTAACGACAAGTCACTTCACACCCCGCAGATCATTTTCCAAAACAAACCCTCGCTCTGCGCTGTTCAATGATTTCCTTTCAGATAGCTGCTTTCTCACTTGAGTGAGAGATAATCTCTAAACGGTAAATGATTTAAATGTGTTTCATTTTTCTCACGGTGGCTGTGATGCTGCTCAAAGCTCTGACTCGGGGTTTGATCTCATCACATGTGCTGGAGATCAGTATTATAAACCTCATATGCTTTACAGGTGCAAACCTCTGTTAAACTTGACAGTTTAAATCATCAGCTGATAT